>NC_068364.1:21450771-21558271 GCF_020536995.1 Dreissena polymorpha | reverse complement strand
GCTGAAAAGTTACCCTTTCTCCTGTGGCGTGCCTCAATACATTTCAATAAACATAATTACGACATTTTTTCGACGCAATGACGTCACTATTCCAGCGAAATTATCCAGATTAACTCTTTTACAATGTAAATAAACGGTGAAAAAAAGCATAAAATAACAATATTTCATTTTTGGATTCGGTGGAATACTGATTTTGATTCACTCGGGATAATAACAATCTTGATATGATAATCTACAAATAAAAAAGTAGTTCCGAAAATGTGTTATTTCTACCGGTGAAAATAACAATTTGTTTATTTTCACTGATGTTATTTCACTGCAAAAATGTCATATTTTATCATAAGGTATAAAGAATATTAAGATACTTGAGGATTTTCATAATTTAACCACGTTATATATCCCGTATATGATTACTTTAATTACATACATTTTAATAACCATAAGGCCAAAGAAAAGGTATTTAATAATAAATGGAAACCCGTGTGTTGATACCTACCGACAATATACAAAGTTAACATTATTTAACTTGAACAAAAAAATCACATGCTAGGTCGGATCAATATTTTATCACATCATACTTTTAGCAACACTTTACATAACTTTGCATTGAACCAAATCGTCAATCGGATAAATAATATATAACTATAAATTTTATTTTAATATTTTTTCTAACACACAAGATCTGTAGACACATACAATGTCTTTACTGTCAGACGATGTGTATTTACTCAAACTAAATTATTTTTAATAAAAAAAATAATGATATCGAATTGCAATACGCATAGCGTGGTAATGACATTTCTGCAAATGAATTACAGTTTAATATAAAATGTTTACTATAGTTAACTTTAATTTACTAAAAATAACTACTATTTTATAAGACGGTACTAAACCATCATAAAATAAAAACAATATTGTTTAATATACGATTTCGCAAATTTTTCTAGGATTAATGTACATTTTGATAAAATAAATCTTTGTACGGATTGGCAAGCACATATATAGTTCCTTTTCCATAACAACACAATGAACATTTAGTTAGATGCAACACAGCTTTAAAATACTCAACAAATGTCCATGTTGACTTATCGCAAATATTTTAAATTAGAAACATACAACACATTTGCAATTGAAAATATTCTGAATAATTCGAAAAGAAGAAGTTTAACACCAATTGCGAAGATTGTGATTCGGAAAAAAAAATGTACCAATATTCAAATCACTGTTGGATAAAACCAATACCATAATTTATTCAATAAAATCTTCTATTTTAATGTTAAATTTGGGACAGTCATTGTAAAATAAAATTTACAAAAAAACTAAAAGATAAATGGGTATCGAAAAACAAAATGTACAACAATAGAAAAAGAAAATATTGAAGTTTAACACTGATATATTTTGAGTGAATTATTCCAGCAAAGAATAATACTTAGTTACACAGCTTTCGACTTTTTAGGGTAAAATTGGAAAGGTATAACGAAACTGTTTTTTAATATTTCAACTCTTAAACTGCAGTTACCATTACCCTTTAAAAACATCTAACTGAATTCCAAACCATTTTGGTGGATGTTATGAAAGGTTGTTTACTGTATCTTGGTAAATTATAAGCAAACACGGAATAATTATTGTACATGTATATTCACTTTTTAATAATCAAATATACTAATAAGAAATACCATATTGTTCTTTAGGTAATGATTCGATGCTGGAAACCATCGTTCATGTGGTATTTAAAAAAATATACCATTATTTCTGTCGACGAATTAAATATATTTTACAATTTGAACATTGCTTTCATTAATAATACAGACATACAAGAGTCATATCTGAACATTGAAATAATGTATCATCTTTTCCTACTCAACACATTAATAAAATTTTCTTGCACGCATAATTACAAAAAAAGAATAAAGAAACAAGAATCTGATGCTAACACACCCAACAACATTGTAAATAAAATAATGAACAACAATAAGTTAATCTAAAATGGTATATAAAACTCAATTCCATAATTTTTTGATTGCATTTTCGAACCACTCTTTTAAATAACCGATTATGTAAGGTTTAAGTGGTTTCCATGCATAATAATTGACAGGACGGTTGGAGCAAATAGTCATTTGAACACAATTCAAATTCCTGTTAATCCATTATTTTCATTTTGCAAACAAATGAGGAAACTATGTGTATTCTGGGAATGTTAGATACGGATAGTAATAATTAAATAGATGTTACTAGGGAAGTATTTATCTTTAAAGGGGCCTTTCAAAAATGTTGGCATGTATTTTAGTTTGTCATTAAATGCTTTAAAGCGATAAAGTTAAACATTGGACGTAAAAATCTCCAAAAAAAAACCCAACAATAATACAATTATTAAAAGAAAAAGTAACCCTAAACTAGGCTCGAAACACTTATCCCTAGAGACCTGACGTAAAAGTGTTCCGCTACGACAACACGGCCATCCGTGTTCATGCTATGACGAGATGCATTTTTTACTTTATGTAAGCAATCCTCGTAGTTTTATAAAATATAACGACAACAACAGAACTTTCGAAATTATTCAATCGTTTCGCGTTGCAATGCTTTATAATTTTTAGGTTTTCAAATCGACAAAAGATGCATATAAGGCATATTTTAGGGCATGGTAATTGTTCAGTCTACTGTTTCCTCACAAATATCATAACTAAAACGAAAATTTGCGAATGCCTTGTTAAAATGTCAACATAGCATTTTTATGCACTTTTTTTAAAAAGTAAAAAAATCCCTTCTGAGCAACGACAATATAATATTGATAACAAATGTATTAAAATGCCCGGTTATAGTAAAAACTATTTTAAGCTAGTTTAATCAAGTTATTTGCTGAGTATAAACAACACAATCAAATTTCCCTTGTTATCCGTTAACAATTGGATTTTATATCTAAATAATTTTAAAACGAAAAATCAATAAACATAAATAAACACGTTTCCATGGAATTTATTCTCATTTATTAAGTGGAAAAAATCCAAGGAAAAGGTAACAGCTATAGGGAAAGTTTACAGTCTGATGGCCGACAAAGACCGATTTAGCGTTCAAATTCCGGGGTACGTTTCAGTATATTTACCGTACCCGGGGTACATGTAAGTATACTTAAGAGTACCCGAGGTACTTGTAAGTAGTACCCGAGCCGACAATGATTTAAAAAAAATAACAAAAGGTACTAATTAGCCGGAAATTAACTAAGCTTCAGAGCGGATATCATTATAAAACCTCAGAGTTCAATGAACATGATCTACAATGCGTCACAGAGGGCATAAATCAGCTGTAATAGTGAGCTTTTAAGTTTATAAATGAACTTCACACATGTCATATCTCGACATCTTTGTACAGCACCATGTCATATAATTTTTTCATCAACACGTTGTATGTAAAGTCAAATTTTTCCACCAATACCAACTTTTTTAAGAAACCCTGGCGGATATGTTACTCGGGGACATTGGTTAATATAATTGTCGGTGAAAAAACGTTTTCACTGGCATGCGTTTAAAGAAATTTGTAAATTAAGTGCTAAATATGGGACCATGCATCGTCGACTTTAAATAGCCATATTTCAATAAATCCTGAATATTAATAACCAGGATCTAACATACATGGTAATACCTCCTTTGCATGCACCAAAATATTTTTTATTTCAAAAATGCCTTTAAACAATTATAGAACTGGATATACTTACCCTACCGAAATTCTTTGAAATATATCGGCTACATCTCCTAGCATGTCCAACTTCTCACAGCATGTCGGTTTTCCGGGGGTGATAATAGATCATTCAAAGATGTTTGGCTTTAAGAAATCATGTGGCTAGATTATAATGCAAAAACGATGTATTGCAAAATATGCATACAGTTTCAAAACTCATTCTCATCTGGGTGTAGTATGTTGAAAAAAGAGAACATTTCAAAACACGAAAAATCAAAAGGTAATACAAAAGAATGACAATCATTAATATGAAAATGTATATACATAAATATTTTTATATTATTAATAATAAATGAAACATAACAATAATAATTTATGTTCATAATAAATATATATTGACACTTTTCAAAATGAGCTTTTTGTTTTGAAATTAAGCATATTTGATTTTGTTTTTTCAGATCACAAAGAGGCCTTACACGCGTCTAGTCTGAAAACATCCATGACAAATGCGCAGGCTGCATCACTATCCAAAAGTGAAGCAGCTGTAGTGTCGGCTATGACTTCTTTCGGCCATGAGGAAACAAAACAGGAATTGAAAACTTTCAAAATTCTGCAGGGCCAGTTATTTTAGTGGCAACAAGTCTGTTAAGGACATTACTACTGCATGCAATTTGGCCATCATTTACAAAAAAACCTATCCAGGCAGTGCTGAATTAGCCTGCAGACTACTATTAGCTCCTGTGGCAACAGCTGACTGTGAGAGGGGGTTTAGTAAACAAAATCTAATAAAAACATCTCTCAGACATTCTATTAAAATTGAAAACTTGGAGAACTTGTTGATTTTGTCCATAAACAGCCCACCAATGGAAAAGTTTGATTTCAAACGTGCTTTCAAGATTTGGGCTGGATTGAAGTCGAGGCGGATTATGGCCTTTTGCTAAAATGAAAGTTCAGGATATCATGTGCTCATGTAATGTGAATTTATCATGTGCTTATTTTATGAACATGTGCTTGAGTTATGTGTGCATATCTATAAATGTTTTGTTGTAAACTGTTGTTTTTTGTTATGCACACATGATGATTATAGTAATAAGCATAGTAAAGCTTCTTCTTTTAGTTTCTTCTTTTACACTACTGTAGCCTATACTTACAACAGGCGGTTCCGAATGCTTTGCTAAAACTTTGGCTACAGTTTCTAAAATTTGGCTACAAAAAATCCATTTGGCTAAAATATTGGCTACATAATTTTTTTGGCCAGGGGGAGCCCTGGATGGGAAGACACATTTAGTACGTACATTGCATAATTAAAGTAAAGCAATTTTAACGCAAAATAATAATTTTGCTGTTGACGGAGAATATTTTTCACCTCATAGAACGATTCAACTACAATAACACGTGTGCGGAATTTCGTAAAGTATTTCTAAATACTGTAAATATTCCCTATTAAGCGTTTAACTGTAACTTTGCTTCAGAATGCAATATCAATGGTTTTGTGTTTTTGCGGCAATGATCTACTGCTTGTTCTAATGATTGTAATTGAACCGTTCATAAAATTAATTAATCAGACATCTAACACTTACTATTTAAACATTTAATGTATGTATGCAAACAAGTTTAACAAGATTACAAAACTAGTAAGTACCTTACATTTAACATTCAAAAAATATAAGCCATTTTGTTCTAAATATTATATTGTATTGTTTTACGTTTGTGTTTCAGACAATGTATTAAAGTTAAACCAATACAACAAGCTGCTCTGAAAAAGTTACCAGATCTTAAGAAACTGTCAATTAAAATTCAGAACATTCATCCGCAAATCGACAGGTTTTTAACTCATCTGAAGGACAGAAAGCATGCGTTGCTTTTATCATATAATGAACTGGAACTTAATATGATTGAAGATATACGTCAGTCAATACTTGGCGACTTCCAGGAAAGCTCAGTCAATGAAACAAATGCGAATGAAATAGAAAAACTTCGTCTAAAAATAACAAATACGTTAGTTAACTTTGAGAAAAATGATGTTAAAGACCTGCAATCTACATTATTAAGCCTAAGAGATTCTGATACACATTATATTGGAAATTGCTCCATGCTTCACGATGACCTGAAAAAATGCAACGATATCATGCAGAAAATTGGAATTAATAAAGAGCTCCGATTTATCGCTGGAACAAAATGTGTATTCAAAATACAACAGACATTGGTATTGCTCGGAAAAGTTGACAAAGTCCTTACACTGAAGGAAAAGTTTGAGCACAATGTGCGCATACAAAGTGATACAAACGTGTGCTCTATCCCAGCAATCTGTGTTTTCCCTGATAATCAGGTGCTGGTCGCAGACCACACGAATAAGAAACTTAAGCTCCTAGATCAACAGTACAAGGTTGTGTTTGCCCGTGTTGTATCGGCTAAACCATGGGCGATGTGTCAAATAACACTGCTTGAGGCGGCAGTGACTGTGACTGATGAAAACACACACGAGGTCCAGTTTGTCACAGTAGCCTACAGGCGGCTCAAGAAAGGAAGGAGACTTAAGTTATCACACGACTGCATAGGTATTGCCCACCATCAGGGAATCCTTTTTGTGACATCTAACACTGTCCTTTACAAGTATAAACTAAATGGTGAATTGATAAGCAAGTTATATGAGGATGCATCAGATTGTTGCACTGGTAAGAATCATCAATCATTCATTCTGATATCGTTTGGAATATGGTTTGCATAAAGCAAAACCTAAATATGCTTAATTTGAATGAATCCTTCGTTTTTACTTTAATTTATTGATATGAAGAAATAAAATACATGCTGATAATATATTAGGATCAATAAGGGACAATTACTTATAAAAAAGGCTTGTATAAAACCACACGTCTTGCTGTTTAAAACACTCTTCTTTCAAGCTTTGGAAAACATGTCCATACTTTAAATCTACAATATACATTTTTCAATAGCAACCTTTTTCCGAAATATTAAATGTTTGTTATCTTGAAACAAGTGAGGACATATTAAGTAACATCGATTTGGTTCAGAAAACTTTATGTTTTCTAAGAATATATTACTAAATACTACTATACACGAATTGAATAATTCTAGTATTGTGAATGAACACATGGATAACTTTCAAACACTCTCTTATTTAGTCTTAATGTTTGTGCTGCCAAGGTTTCGTGTATGTACACTTTGACTTGAAAAAGTAAATGGTCATCAAATTTGTGCTAAGCAGTACGAAATCTTAAATATTGGAAACACGAATTTATTGAGGTCAACATTATAATTCTGTTAAAAATAATTAAATACCAATCGTTTAAAACATTTTGATATAACAAAAGATTGTATCAAATTAATTCATAAAGTAGTATTTTAATATTAACTAACAATGAATGCGTCATATTACTAATGTGTCAATACAGTTTAATTTTGAATATATGTTAAGGATCTCTAGCAATTGTTTGTATATAGTTTAAAAAGCTGACACAGTCATGTGTACGTATTCATTGCATTCTTTTAATGGTTCTGTTTAATTGTTCAACGTATCAAGACAACATACAATATACGCAATTAACTGTATCTAAATATTAAATGCAACTCTGATTTTGCAGTGTACAAGTGTGATGTGAGTCCCACAGGGGACAAATTGTACATCTCAAACCCAGATCATCACAAGCTCCTCACCATGGACATGGATGGAAGAGTCCTAGCAACATTCAATGACCCTTAACTAGAATACCCATGTGGGATGTACGTGAGCCCTGTAGGCCAATTACTAATCTGTGGAGGCTGGCCCAAGTATTACATCATACAGTTGGACTATGAGGGCAAGAAAAAGCTGACCTTTTTGGCTGCATGGAAAGAAGGATTGGGGGGTCAGTCTGCCACAACATGCATACCTCCTCATTGATTGTGGGACAGGATTTGAACAACAATATACTGGTGTTCAAAGTGGTTTGAAATTAGGTCATTCAATGTACACACGCATGCATATATTCATATATTTATATTATGAACAAGTAATTTGATAGTATTTTTAAAACATGTGACATGTTCCATTTAAATGTGTCTCCGAAAGATTTCGATATATATTTTTTAATCACAACGATTCCAACTATTCAGATTTTGTGAAACACTTGTAATCAAATACTTGCGATATAGGGCATTGACTATTTCGAAATTAATTAAATCTCGTTTTTGACACACATCTATATTTTACCCCAACATACACAAATATAGAATGCGATGCATAGTGGAATTACATAATGCGTACATTTCAATGTCTTGTCCGTCTAACTCTTCTTTAGGTTTTGTTCAGTTTTATTTTAAGGAGGAGTAGAATGGGCTATAAAATGGAATTGTATTTTTCACAACAAAAGAGATGAATGACGTTCATCTGTTTCTCCTTCGGAGTTAATATTTAATGTGTATTTTATTTATACATCATATTAAATAATGAAACTTTTTAAACAAAGATATAAGTTTTGTCTTGTAATGGAAATATATTCTTGTTTTCGTGAATGAATGTCAAGCAGATGGATATACGAATTAATCTCCGTTTAATGTTTCCAAAGTTTCAGTGACCCTGCATTGCAAAAATCCTATATCGAGATGACAACCGAGCCTTCATTACCAATACTAAAATCGCTTATGCAGTACACCAATGTATTACCGATAAATAATACCTAGTTCATACAACAGTATGTTACACACTTACTTAAAACGTATTTTCGTTTAAACCAAAAAATCCGCTTTTACCTTATTTATGTTATTGTTTAATGTTTAATCATTAAAAACAACAAGGGTAATGTCTGGAAACTTGGAAAAGAATGTATACTGTTGAAGAAGTTTATACTATAAGAACTTCTTTTTCTTTTCAAATCTTGTCGAACATGTAAATTATACATGTTTCGTGAAATTCTGTGTACAACGATGTCTGTTTGTGTAAAATATTTATAATTTTATTTAACTCTACTAGTATAATTGTTCCTATTTCGTACTTTAAATATTAAGGTTAATGTCTGCGTGCACTATTTAACTATAGTATACCTATAATTTGGGTTAATTTTGGGCCAGTTGGGTAAAGCTTTAGCAAATTATTGATACGCATATAATAACAATTTGTAAAGAACAAACGTTATTTTGAATGGGTTTGTTAGCTGTTATTTTCTTTATAGATAGTTTACATGCAGACACATTGTGAAATTACATTTTAGGTCATATAGGTAATCAGCATTGTTAAAAGAAATAAATAATGTTTTATGCACAATAATTTGATATTGAATAGATGCATTGTGCTGAAATTGTTTGATTAGGTACTTAATATGCATTCCATGTTTTCCAACTTAATTGCGAGTAAAAAGTAGAACAGTTTCTTTCTTGAAATTGTCACATTTCTAGTTTAATTTTTATAAATGCTTAGCTTTAAATTTAAATATACTGTATAGTTATTAGTTGAGCCTTTAAATAGCTTTTGGGGGCAATTACAATCAGGTTACGGACACAAATTGTACATAATACATTCAAAACGGAAAAATAGTCAAGCAGGCTGGCATGAGACGGAACGTTTTACCATAAATACATGCAAATTATATCATTGCTTGAATGGGTGTTACAGACTATGACTGGAAAGGATCTTGGAAAATAATTTCAACAATATGATAATATTCTATATACAAAACCTATGATAAGGTTTCTACATATTTGCACTTCTCTGATAAAATTTCCTTTACGACCGCTTCATAAACTTATTTATATTAATACACATAGCAATTGGACAAATGTAAAAGGGGTAGGGTATATTGGAATGGCCATGCACGTCCGTCCGTCTTTTTGTCTTTATGTCTGTCCTTAGACCCACACTTTTCCGGGAGCATTTTTTATAGAGTACAATATTGAGACTTGCACGCATATTTCACCGGAACATACAATTAAAACAGGAACTATTTTAATCATGATACGTCATTAGTTACTTCCTTTCTTATATGATATGTTATCAAAAATGCGTATTAATATAGTATTTCGCCTTTAGCTTCTAAAGGCATACGATAAACCGGTTATGAAATGAAAGGCAACATCATAATGTAGTATACAGAGTTTGTTTTAAAAATATCCATGTGGAGTGTAAACTTGCCATATACTGGAATAACAAAATAATTATAGACTTCTATAGCACACAAACTTATTTTTTCATTTTTCCCTAAAAGCGCTTGATGCAGAGGCGTACTATTTTGTAACATCAAATTTGTGGTCCATTTATTTTAATCGATTCTCTTCAGTCAAAACCTGATATATACATTAAATATATATTTGAATTATTAATCAAAATTAGAGTAATACTCGAAATCATCGTGAATTATTAAGTACATATTTATTCGTATTGAGACAAATGCCAGTATTGCTTTAAAACAAATACAATATTTTTTTTAATTATAAGTAAATCTTTGACTTATTTATGTTGTTTATTTGCAGTTTGGATACAGATTTGAGTAGATGTGTTTGTTCTTTGTTTAATTAAGTATTGTACACCACCTGACAGACATTTGAAAGATGCATTATTGTCGAAATAAATCATGATTGTTTACATGGCATTACTATTGCATGACCATATATGTTAATTCATTATAATCCTATACGCGTTTTTAAAAGTCTCTCTTTATCTGAAATATAGTAGTTTTGCAATTGTGCAGTTATGCACGGTCCATACATGTACATGGGGGATACATGATAACATTTATCTTTCATGTGATTGCACATATGCATCTCACATAATCGTTATCTTGTTCCAGTCAACATGGGATGTTTGCTTATCGATATTACATCCCTATTCAAAAGCTATCAGTGCACAAATCGGCCATGAACAGCTCGTAATCACTGTGGTGTTGTCCTTTAATAGATACCTAATCATATATGGCCTTATCAGCAATTAATTTGAATAACATGCACTCCCTTGAATTATCTAACGCTTTAACAGATGATATATCTTGATACTCTGCAGATTGAATAATATTCAAACCAGATATGGCGCGGGTCACACTTATTTGATTGTATGTTGTTACAGGAACGAGTTTTCTACCAAAGATACATGTTTTACCATATAGCGCCGATAAGTGAAATATATCAAACCTGTTTGAATGTTGACATTTGGAAGCCCGTATTGTAATATGCGATATCGACTCGTTTAAATGTTCGAAAAAAGCCTAAGCTTATAGTAGGTACATGTTCATGTGAATGTTTATGTTATGCTTCTCTTAAACGCGGCGTAATAATAAAAGGCTGTCATCCGAATCCTACTCCTTGTGATATTCAAATTCATGCGGGTGTGCGTTTAGCCTTAAAACCGGACAATCAGTCATTGGAGAGCATTGCCAGTTAATTAATTCATTTACAGTAGACTTAAAAGTCGACTACCTCCCATGACCGCGGAACCTAGACTTTTCCCCCAGCCACTACCGAAATTCCCTTACGAACTCAAAATTGCCCTAGCATTTTTCTTACAGCCGACTATAAACAAATAGTCAAGGGAGAATACTGCAACACAAATGTTTAAGTTTACATCAATACATTTACAGACACCGACCTTTTGATTTCAACTATTCGTATCTTTAAAACATGTTGTTCCCCATATCAGTGTTCAAATGTTATTGTTAACTTAAAATTATCAAAATGGAAATAATACTGGAAAAGATAAAACTCGATGTCAAAACGAAAATATTATGTTCGACGACGTCTTTACTTTCGTTTATTAAATCAGTGTAAGTATAAAAACTTCCTATACTGATTGCAACTGGTATAAAACGTACACGATTGTATGTGAACTGACTTTTGCAAAGAGGCAGAAACATTCCACAACATGCGAGATGCACACGGAACAAAGCGAACATTCTTAAGAAAGAACTTCAATCCTGAACGGTATGTTGCATTTAAATCGTTACCGTGTGTTTGTACTGGATAAACTGAGGCATCATTCTTTGAAAGAAAGCACGCGCAATCCGCTGACTGGTAGCCACTGCTCAGCTAAATTATCACAGGCAGTTACATCATGTGGAGCAATATAACATGTATAGCTAGATACAACCGAAACATGTGTTGAACTATTAATGTGAGTACCCGTCAATGTATGTTCATGTTGAACAAAGAACGTTTGTAGTCCGCCCCTTGCAAATGCGAATTTCTGCCCAGCGCTGTAGCCTTGGCCATAAGTGGTTATAGTTCCAGCAGGTATTTTTCAGCTGCACGTCAATCCGAATGTTGTCCTTAAGTTCATTGATAATAGCATTACTATTATGATTTCAGAAAACATTCGTTGTCGTCATCTGAGATAGGTAAAAGTAGATTTACGCATATATCAACATGATATTTACTGATACGGGTTGGTAAGCGTCAACATATAGGACTATGTTCAACAAACCAGTTGTAGCAGCTACACCTATGTCGGGAAAAGTTTCTGCTGTGTATGTTAAGGATGGTTTTGGAAGAAACACATTCCGGTAGCAGTGATGTATACTTTAGAATCATACTTGCTTGCAATCTATATCCTGATATAATCGGACGAACTAGATGTCTGGGGTATTCCAAATATGAAGTGGTGACTTGACTAATATGCTCATGAAAACAATATGAAATAAATGTGAATGATTCAACAATTTTGATTTGTTAGAAATAACGTTATTATCTAAAACGCGTTCTTACAGAAATGCCGAACCAAACTAACTTGTGAATGTATGGAATAAATATATTTACCAATATTTTACATAACGTTTATTAAACAAATGCGTCTACAAAATTTCACACATATGCAACGTGAGCTGTAATAATTACAAGAACAATTATCTGAAGAAAAAAAAAGTTTTGCTATTTTAAACGCGTTAAACGGGTGTAAATTAAAAGGTTTAGGTTGCTGACTGACCTAGATTTCCACACATATGCATGTTAGAATCGTTAGGTAAATGCTATATTGTTTTCTTTAAAATAATAGGTGATCGAGTTTTTAAGTTTTATGAACAAAACAACAACTTATTATGTTTAATATTTTCCATTTAAGTCAATTGTTTTGGTGTGTACATGTAACGCATAAAAAGGGCCTCTATACAAGTAAGAATATATGTTATATTTATTCCTAAATAGAAAACATAGAGAATACTTGGTCGGTTCCGAATAAAGGGAAGTTTATTTTGCGAGGCTTAGCAAATCTGAACCACGAGCCTTGGTTTTCTTAGTCGTCATTTTTTTAAATAGAATAGGAAAATATAACTACACGGAACATTTCAAGTTATTATAAGCAAACATTGTTTTATTATTTTATTCGTGCTGAGCCTTATATATTACAAAAAGATCAGGCACTAACCTGTTTTTCTGTTAACCATACCTCTACGTCCCCGATTTTAAAGAAATAATGAAACAATACTAAAAACTGCAGCTTTAGCGGGAAAGAATATGACGTTTGACGTGTTAATAATGACGTCATGAGTACGCACACTTAATATTTGCATGTTGTGTTTAAAATATATTACATCTTGGTATCAAATGTTTGTTTTGTTGAATCGGATTTGATTTTACTAAAAATGATTAATTTATAGTTGATTCCGAGTAACATGACCATCCTCCACACATGACTGATATAAGAGTTCGCCTCGCGTGACAGCTATATTTCAGCATTGCCGAAATAAAGGAAAATATATTCCACAGTGGTTTATTTCGACAATGCACGTCTGAAAATGGGATTAAAATAAAAGTTTCATCTTTAATAACTCTAAAATGTTGGTATGCACTTTCCAGACAAAGTACTAGAAATGTTATATTTGCCGCCGTATGAGTTGTTTCCATCGCAAGCTTTGATAATAAGAAATTGTATTGCTTTGTTAAATAAATGGTTTAAAATACGTGTGTGCAAACGCATATCAAAGAAGATAGGAACGACGCCTTTGTATGCCCAAATATTAACCGGGTACTTGAATAATTTAGGTCGCTTTGTTTTTAACAGCATTGCATAGTCAAAATTAAATACGAAAAATGAAAAGTTTTACTTCTAGATGTAGGAAATAATAATGTGTTTGTTAAATTATAATTATTATTACTAATAATAATTATTTTGGACCCTTGCAAAATAGATGTTGTTTAAAATAATCTAAACCATTTGATTAACGAATATGTTTGGCTGCCACTTGGAATTTAACGTTTTTATTGCTTTAACATACTAATAAGTCTTTACACATAAACATACCTTTACACAATTCTCACCCATATTCCGAAATGTTCCTCAACAGACTGATGCCTTAAAATGATGAATTTGTTGAATTTTTACTGCTCTGAATAAGACCGATTTATATCAAATTGACATTTCAGGCATCAAAAACTCAAGTGAAAACAATCATCATAAAACCTTTTTTATGCCCCAGGATCGAATGATCTGGGAAATATTGTGTTTGGCCTGGCTGTCTGTCTGACTGACGTTATGTCTGTCAATCTGTCCCAAAACTGTAACCTTGGTCAAAACTTCTGTAATATTGAAGAAAGCAACTAAATATTTGTCATTCATGTGTATCTCATTAGCTGCACATTTTAGGTGGTGAAAGGTCATGGTCATCCTGGAAGGTCAAAGTTCAAATATATGGCTTCAAAGCGGCGAATTAGGGGGCATTACGTAGTAAAAAAAGCAACCAAAACCCATTGAGGTTGCGAAGTAAACACTTTTTTGCGGAATTATTATCTTGTACATATAAAAGCGCAACCTCCTCGCAGAGATCTAACCGGTTGCAAAAATAGGTCCAGAACAATTTATCGTTATAAATGGGAGGTTACACAGTACTTTCGTCTAGTTTGTTTGACATCGGTTATAAATTGAATTGTTTTAAACGTAGCATGTATGTTTGCATCAGTAAAATGGGACGTATGCGTTGCTTTAGTACATACTTACAACGTATTAAGTTGATTGTGCGAAAAAATATTTAAACGCGTATACATTTAGAAGCCTGTCCTTGCGTACAAAAGTAAACGTGTTATCGTGTATTTTATAATCCGTATAAATATAATGTTTGATTTTGAGTTTTAGCTATAGATGTGATTAAACAGTTGGTGACGGTCAATCTCATCATCATCATTCCCTCGACCGGTTTGGCCCTTTCGTGAGATAAAGACGACGACACATACATTTTTTTCCAGTCAAATGTATATGTGCTTCTGGATATAGCTAATTATTGGGAATTGACGTCCAATTTTCAAGGGTATCCTGGTGACGTGTTCAAACGAAGCTCGATTTCATCGTTTAATGGTCACCAGAAGAGGTTCTTGTTAGCGAACACATGTTGCTGCCAAGTACTTGGACTCGTTGGTCCTATACTTGATTTACAGTATTCAGTGACACTTATGTTCAATGGGTAGTATCATTCGTTCTGTGTCAGCGTAAAGCGTCAATGTCTCGCAGCCATACCATACATGCTTTAACACAGCCTGTCTAGTCTGACCATTGCTGTGGTCGTCATTTAATTCAGACCTCAATAGTACTTCAAATATAAATTTACAGTGTTACTTTCAAGTACTTGATGCTGGTAACTTCTTTGAGCATCCCATCGTTCAAGCTGATGTCTGCAATTATGTTGTTTATGAAGTTCACCATGATCGCTTTACCGTATGCACATGATCTTTCATTGAGTTCACTGCTGGTGCAACCCTAGAGGTAAGTGTCAAAAGCAAATCTCAAGTTGGAAATTGGTTTGCCACCGATTGGGTTAGTATTGGATGACTCGTAAATTATCTTCTTGTGTTCTGAACAATTTACCCTTCTGTCCATTGAGAAGTACTGCCGTTAGCCTAGAGTTATTGTTTAACTTGCACCGGCCCGTCGTCAATGTTGAATCCTACCTAAAGTTTATCATGACACCCGCGATCGAAAGCTTATCAGAGGCGATGTAGTTGTAAATGAGCTCAGGTTGGTATCACTGTGTTTCTCAGTGACGCCTTAGAAATTAGAAAACCTTAGAAATTTACAACGCAGGGGCCCTAAGTATAGATTGCCTATTCCTGTGGATTTTGATGACTGCATTAAGAAAATCGTAACATCCTTACAGGATTATTGCACTAAATGGTGCAGGAAGGAAAATGCTGAAATTTCAGCACTCAATGATTGGAAAACAAAAATATTTAGTATGGCCATGAATAAAATATATTTTTATGATACAAATCCTTTGGCTTTACCACATTCACCTAAATTTAATAAACAAAATCTTTGTAAATTGCTTGAGGACTTAGAATCTTAATTCGTCATAGTTTCTGCTGATAAGGCTGCTAATAATGTTATAATAATATGACGAGTGTTTTATGTTCAAACCATTTCACAAGAACTTCCACAAAATACATCATATTGTGATTACAATAAGCAACCTAAAGAAATTATTGCAGGCCATATTGCCGGATGCAAAAAATTAAATGTAATAGTCAATATTACTGACAAGAAATTGCCATCACTTTACTGGATTCCTAAATAACATATAACGCCATATAAAAGTCGTTTTATCGCTAATTCAGTGTCTTGTACCACCAAGCAATTATCAGTGTATCTTACATCTGCATTGTGTGCTATTATATATCATATAGCGAAATATTGTAATAAAGTTTATGAAAAAAGTAATTTTAATACGGTGGCACTAAGGTGACATCACCGCTCCTCTACTACTAGTGTTTTTGTTATATCAGAACGTGCCTTTAGGACGTTTTCAAATGTTCCCTCCATACAATCCGCGTCTGTGATTGGCCGATTATCTTGTGCGCACAATATAGCGATTGTGTTTCCAAGTCTCAAAAAAAAGACGGGAAAACAGAACTTGTGTATTCCGCTCCGAAAAAAAGACGTGAAAACAGAACTTTTGTTTTCCCGTCGCCAAAAAAACGATAACTCCTGAAAACAGACTTATTTTGTGTTTCCCCAAGTTAATTTTTTTTTGGCGACGGGAAAACATAACTTGTGTTTTCCCGACTTTTTTTTTGAGCGGTGATGTCACCTTAGTTCCACCGCATATTAACCTTTTTTTGGTCAATAAAAAAAAACTCCATAGAAGTTATTGATAAAATTGAAAAGAAAAAATATAAGGTGTCGCAGGTAAGTACTTATGATTTTTCTACACCATATACAACGCTTCCTCACTCTTTAATAAAATCCAAACTTGTTTTTTGATTGAAAAAACTTTTGCTAGAGAGAAGTGTTCATATCTAGCTTTTAACACTAAAACAGCCTTTTTTACTAATCAGATATTAGATAATTACATCATTTGGACTGGTCTTTACTTTTGTCTATAAAATAGATGTCTGTAAATAATTCGACAACTGACCAGTGTTTCAATTATCCATCTGCTTTTATTGAAGTTTAAAGTATTTCAACGTTTGCATTATTCTATTTACAAGACAACATTCAGAGGGCTTTAAGTTGTTTTTTCCTCTGAAAATAAAATATATACATTTTAAATGATTCAATTTTGAATTCGTCATTCAAAGTATTAGATATTGGCATGTCGACTGAATAGGAAACATCAGTCTACTTTTATAAATAATCTCAATGGTATATTTAATGTATTGGACATATTGAAAGTACCCGAACACGTTTTACAAGACATCGAGCCAATTTATTTTTCAATTGTAAACATAAAATATCGGCATCAAATGTTCAAGTAATGGACACTGTTTAAAAATATATTAATGATATTACAAGCAAATACCAATTTCCATTGCAAATCAAATTGAGTTAACCATTCAAATATCTCCACATAATTTGTCTTTGAAAGTTATTTATTTAAATAAATTCTGGAGATATATTGGTAAAAATTGACCCCATAAGTTCGGTTATATCTAAGTTTATATCAGTGTGTATAGTTACGCAGATTCAGTATTTACAGAAACAAAAGCCTTGTATGCATCAAACGATGTATATATTTTATTTATAAGCTTTGCCAACCAAAACAAATAAGAAGTGGAACATAATTAACTTCATACTTCTTATTGTAGACAATATAAATTAAACACACGAAAACATCAATTTTTAATCAAGTAGAGCTGATAAGTGAATTGTGGTTCTTGCGAGAACACAATCGAGGTTTGAATGTGTAATGCTTTGTTTGTATGGATTTTGCGGAGTTTTCTAATGTATTTCAGTAAAATTCCAAGTCGGTTACCGGCGATGACTACATGTATGGACCTTTGTTAAAAGCAAGTGAGCACAACATATATAATGTATATGTAATCGGTAATAGATACAAATAGTACCGTGATTAGTATGGTTGCATATATCTCGTTTAAAGCGAGATTATACGACATTTTGTCAAATATTTATTAATTTATATACGATGTGTAAACACACTTATTAAACATATATTTCAATAAAAAAAAAGATCAAATGAACATGTGTCGAAAAACACGAAATAAGCCAGATATTTAATTCAGAAATCGAAAATGTCTGTAGAGTCAAATACGCCAGCATATACATGATGCATGTACGATGTAAATCTAAATTTAGTTAAACGGTTACTTTTAAATTCCTGCAACGATATCTATTCATACGACACACGAGCACTAACTCTGTTCATAATAAAAAGACAAATACTTCGGTTATTGCAGGAAAATGTGTCCGAAATATCTTCGTCGCAATCGGCTAATTTGTGTTTGCTGCATTTTATGAATTCGTCTTTAATGTATAACTTGTCTTGCCTATTTAGTGTTATTTTAACCTATTTTTATCAATATATAACAATTAAACTCATATGAAAATCGTATATTCTTGCTTAAACGGATATTACATTAATTGCGATCGGTTGGTGGCGTTTTGTTGTTTATATGGGTCAAACGGGTAAAAAGCGGACGACGAAGGCAGATCATTCAGACTAGGACTCTAGAAGGGTAGCACAAGACGTTTAAAAACATACGAAAACATGAAACAAGAAAATTCCAAGGCCATGTCTGGATTGTCAAATATGTATAGAGGGTTAAACAGCGAATGATCTTTGACTGAAACCGCAACGTCAAAGGTTTGATAATTGGAAAGTAGCATCATAAGTTGACATTTTCTAAAATGTTGATTCCCGTGGGGTCAAAATTGGCCCTACCGCGGATTTAATTAAACAGATTGTGCAGCGCATTCTGCTTGCATATCACATAATTGCAAAGCATATACTATATACTTAACATAAGCGATCAGCGCAACAATTATCTATGCATAAACGGAAACATTAACCAATACATGCATTTATAAATTGAGTGTCGTTATTGAATATATGCGAATGTCATATTTCGGTCTTGTGACGACATTTGTACATCTAGATACAGAGCAAATTAGAACAGTTGACAATTGTTATCATAGTCGTGAACTACTTTCCTCCACGCCACGCGTATTTATCTTGACACGTAGTTGAATATCTTATTCATCGTTTATAGTGCAACTTACACATCTACCTATAACAGTTCAGATATTTCACAGTCTGTGAAATATCTGAACTGTTATAGGTAGATGCTTGAATCAATAGAGCGTATAGGGTCATAACATATAGCGTTTATACACATCTGTGTATCATCTACATTAACGACCTAGGTGTACTATCTAATGAGCAAACATACCGTATGACACGCTTTATTATTGTTTGTTTCAGATACGAAAATACACAACACGATATTAAACATTGGTTTTAAAGGAATGTTCATATCTCACTACAGGATCTTTTGCAAATACATTTTAAACACTAAAAGGTTAAGCCCCAAAGGCTGTTTTAAAGCTTAACTGATACTTAATACATTATCCAACAATTTAAATACTTACCAAATAAGAGTTCCTTGATCAGCTTGTTTTTCAAATTTAAAATTATCTGTCAGAAGTCTGGAGCTTAACCGAGTCAATTGCAATTGGAAGAGTGCACTTAAAATTTAGCAAAAAAACTACTTGGCGTGAAAATGTAAACACAAAATAATTGTGTATATGGGGAACTTGGAAAAACATCATTGATAACTAAAAGAGCCATAACTGTAATACGGTATTCGTTGCAGATTATAAAGTTAGAAGGTACTAAGTATGTAAAGTGCATTTATTGCCACATGTGTGGAAATTTAATAAATAAACCATATACACATTCTTGGGCAAAATGTGTGTGTAATCTGTTGCAGATCTTAGGCTTTTAATACGCTTGGTTAAACCAATGTGTAGGTGATGAACAGTGACTTTTATCCTTGGTAAAGTCTAGATTAAATGATACATATATCCAAAATTGGATGTCAGAACTTAATGATTCTTTAAGAGCAATTAGCTAAAGGCAGATTTGTTGATTTGAATTGCAACCTTACTCACAAAATATAAGTATAAATAAGTTTAGATCTAAACTTTGTAGATTAGGAATTTCATCCCATATATTATAAATCGAAGCAGGCAGATGGCATAAACCTGAAGCCATACCTTTTTAAGATAGAACATGTCAACATTGCAATGTTCTTGAAGATGAATATCATTTTTATTAGAATATTCCTATGATGATATTAGGAAATTGTATATGAATAAATATTACTGGAAACTATTTACAATTAAAATCAAAGCTGTTATAAAACATCAAGTACCATTATGGAGGAGACCTATGCAGGTTGGTGATGTTTCATACAATCAGTTACATTTAAAACACGAAGTTGCTTCATATACAGGGCATACCATAATGAACGATATCTTTTGATAGATGTCCTTTTATTTTCAAAGTTTCTTCTCATAAAAAAGTTCCGTAATATAACGCTTATACAATATCACAAACACCGCATAATAACATACAAGTATTGACAGTTATTGAGTTGAATCGGCAGAGATATTTATAATTTGCCGAAACAAACCTTCAACATAATTTAGCTGATAGAAGGCTAACTCGCATATAAGTGTGTGTTTTCGAATAAAAGCTGACATGGAATCGTCAACGTGTGTAGTGTTATTTTTACATGTACTTTGAACTACTGAAGTAAGTACTGTAATGTTTTATTTTATTCTATATTATCTTACCCGTCACTATGTTTTATGGCCACGTACACGTTGATGACGTATCATCAGCTGAAACGTTTTGATATCTGTCTTCCATAGTAAATAATAATGTTTTGGTGCAAAGTATTCTGACCCACACAGATAAAAGAAAGAAGTGTTTCTATCATTTGTATTGTATATTATTTTTCTTTCTGTTTCATGGGATCTTTAGTACGATAATTGTTTTTCTTCTGGGCCATTTGTATGGGCTAGCAAATCGTCGATTCCTGGCATGTATTGCTATTTTCTTAAATCTAATCTATATAGCGCAACGATTTAAAAGCCAGAGTGATATCACTTGTAAAGGAACATAGTAAGAGTTATGAAATACCAACGTGCAAAATCATGATACATTCCCATAGATGTCAAGCCTTCACTGCAAAATAGAAATTACAAAATACCTCATTAAAACACTACTTGGGTATTCAACAAGGTTTTAAGTATGAAAATCCTGTCTGGAAAACATTTCATTTTATGTCTGACATTTCATACAGATTCATGTTTGAAGTAAGTTTGATAGAATGATACAAAATGGGCGTTGTTAGCACTGTTGACCACGGAATATTACTAGATTTATTTAACATTAATTCAGAAATCATCAGTGACCACACTATAGTGCATGATATTGTTCATATAAGGAACGACGTGATGATATTGCATGAAATACTCATTTATATTGGCATCTACCTTTTGTACATAAGTAACATCTTAATTTTAACAAAACCTATTAAGAAAGGCCACATTGTACGTCTTTGGGCAGAGGTGAACGCGCAAGACTTCTTTACGAAAATTATTATCACATAAAGACCGGCCAATGTGTCTGTGAAGTAAATATCAAATACCAATTCAGCAAACGACGAGATACGTTAATCAAGCAAGAGTTATTCGCGTAAAGCGGTCCACTTTATTTGTATGCAGACGAAAGCAAGTAATGAATTGACTTGTTGATTTAAATTATAATAATTTATATGCATGAGCATCATTTATATATGATTATAAGACTTATGTTGCAAGCCGATTTATTTAGATATATCTGTATTGGGGAAAACCACATCTTTACTTCGCAAAATAATATTTTAGTGATGCGCACCATTCGTAGAGCTTAGTAGTTTACTGTTATCGATCATACTTTCTGTGATAGTTTACGCAATTAATCCGATCGTGTATTTTACAAATAATCAATCCTTATCTTGATTAGGACAAAAATTTTGCTAAAATCTTACATGCGCTAACTATAACTTAGCATTTTTCATGGCGATTACAGAATACGGTTATTTATTCAAATGAATGTTTACGAGTACATACTTATGCAATAGGGTGTTCATATTTAAATGAACCATACCGTCTAAAAAAGTGGACCATTCACGTTACTTTTTTGATTGCTGAAAACTAAATTTGCATTTCATAAATACATGTTTACTTAATCATTGTTTTTAATATTTATGACCGTGTGACGTTGTGCGCAAAGGCCGACAAGTAATGCCTATATTTAACATATCACCAAATCAACACATGACATTTTATCATCTAATGACCTGAATATGAACTAACATATCATGCATGTGATAAGCGGATAACAGCATAAAGGATAGTTATATTTATTGTACATTACAGGAAAATATATAATCAGATATAACAATATTGGGAGGCGTTCAAGTATTGGTAACTGTGAAATCCATTCATACAATCGAAGACGGAACTAAGCAGAAACATTTTGGACCGCGATTACGACAACACGTGAGTGACTGTTAATAAGTCTTTTTAAACACAGTTGTAAATATGATGCATTTAAACAAAACAAATCGCACAACATAAGTCAGCATGCTTTATTTTAACCACTATTTATGAAATTGTTGTTCTGAACGTGATTGTACTTTATTCACCACTGTTTGAATATATTATATGTTTCCTCTATGTAAACTTACATACGCCTAGCCTCAGGTACTTAAGAAGAAAACATTAACTCTATTACCACACTCTGTAGTTTACACATGAACTCAGTTACTCATAAACATACTCGTTGGTTAATGACATTTACCTTAAATAGACAGTGTGTTAGCTATACAAGTGTTCAATGTTGACACTGCCGATTTCTGCAAACTAATAACTTCATATAAAACACAATACTTAATGAATTGTGATGTGAATCAAGTGGTGATTGGTATAGGTATTTAGGTATAAATATTTGGAATACACTAATGTTTTGTAACATATCTTCGATTGTCAATCTGAAGGGCTAGTTATGTTAAAAGAACCGATGTCTGTTAATGCGCGATTTGTGCACGTTATTTCTCTTTAAACATTCCAAATATATGCATTTGGCGATTATGTCATTTTTGTCAGTAAAACAAGACAGATTATCTTAAAGAATAAATCAGAACTGAAGCGTTTGCGTATATATGACCAAAATTACAAATCCGGTTATCTGAAAATGGGTTTGTTAAATTTCGCAAATTTCTCATTTAATATTGTCATGAGTGTATACAAAATAAGCCATTATAAAATTATTCATAAACGCTGTATTTTAGTATGGATGAAAATGTATCATTTATCAGTGACTTCGTATAACCATACATTACAATTCAAAAACGGTGTAAATTTCGTTCACAGAAATAAGAGTATAATGTCAGATTCATTGACAACAATATTACATCCAATATGCCGCCATAGTTAAAGATGTTACAGATGTTGTTAATGTATTCTGACAAATTAAACTGAAAGGGGCATGTCGACGGCGAATACACTTATATATTTTAAAAATAATACTATTTTGTGTTAAAAAATTATTAAACTCTTAAACGTTCAGTATATATTATTTTTTTATAATTATAAAAACATTTCCTTCGGACACGTTAACGTTGTTGGGGACACCAAGTAGTATTAAACGTGTTACAAATTAACTCTAAATGACCTACCTTGTATTGCATTCGCACTATTGATTACGGTATTTAAGTGTTGTACTATTCATATTGAAATGCACTTTTTGTGTGTCAGTTCGAATCCCGCTGAATGTGGTTTAAAAAACTATTGTTTAAGGGTTTTTATTGTTTCATAACAATATGTTATTGCAAGTGACCAAAATATGTGTTGAAAATTGAAATGCGTTATTTTTATACTTATCTTTTTACGAGGTTTTGACACGATAATATTACAAGTGGACACAACTTTAACAGATAACTTTTCAAATATTTTCAGTGTCGTGTTATATTTGTTTTTCAATCCGAACATTTGTTCCAGCCTTTAAATTAATAAATGGCAACATATTTTGTTTTAATAGAAATACGACGATGGCGACAATAAAAGAGACTGATGTACATCTTCAAAAGTGTCGGCATCATGGCAATGAAAATCAAATATTTTATTGTTCCAATCATGACGACACAATTTGTGGAAGGTGCTTACATGCAAAGCACAGACAATGCGAAAGCGTTGATCTATTTACTGTGAACGTTGATGAGTCACGAAAAAGTGAAACTATGACCATGCTCACTGCCTTTGAAAAGGAAATAGAAGGTTATGCAATCACGGTGAAGAAAGATATTGAGTTAAACGATCAGTGTAAATCAAAGGCCATGCATGATGTCGAATCGTTTTGCACTAAAATGATGACAAGACTATCTGATCTCAAAAAGGATGCTGAGAGAGAATGTACGAAAAAACATGAACAAAATAGCGACCATTTGGGACAACTTGTTAAGAAATGTAACGAAGAAAAATTAATGGTAGGCCAATATAAACAACTAGTAGAAGTTTTAGTTCAGAAGAAATACAACCGACATCTTTATATTGAGGTTTGTCGCATTGATCGGAAGAAAAATGAAATATCAGCAAGGATAAACAGTTTAATAACGAAAAGAAAACGTGTTGAGTTTTCATTTAGGCCTAATTACAAGTTAGCCAAATTAATGTGCAGTCAAATGAATGACATCGGAAAGATTGAGGAACAAGTAAACGGAAGCGATGAGGTATCCGAAGACATTGTTCAGGTACAGTATTTGGTTTCTGTTAAGATATCTTAGAGGATGTATGAGTTCAATGATCGAAAACACAAGCGGAAGTGTTAATAAATTATTTTCCTTCGCAATTAGGCAAAGCCGAACCATGGCTATGTAAAGTGTTTTAATTTGATACTTTTAAAATCAGATTTCGGTAATGCTGTTATATGTCATTGTTTTACCTGTAAAGCTATAGTTTCTATATGATTATAGCTCATGTGTCTATGCACCTAGGGTTAAAGTACTTAAGGTTAATTGACCCAATATAAATTTCAAGTGTGCCTGATTTTCCACAATTCGTAGTAATGCCACAATTCGTATTAATGCATTTACATTTCTTTATATGTCATCGCTGATTGCATAATTAAAGGTTAAATGCTGCGATATATTATCGTAGCTCGACTAGAAGCTTTTAAATTAATACTTAATACACTTACAAAAAATCTTTTACAGAATAACACTTCCGAAGCAAACACGCAACAAATGTATGCCAGAGATGGGCTAGGGCATGAGACAGGTAAGGTCTTTATCAGACAAAAAAAAGCAACATGTAATATAATATTAAATACAGCCTTAAGCAATAAAATGGTGGGTGCATCATTCCATTGTATATTGTAACATAAGCAACATTTTTGGGATCCAACATATATATTTCATTATCTTAACAAGAGTGCGTGGAATTATAAAGGTAAATTATATCCAATAAGTCGTTCCTGAATAAAACATGAATGTTTAACATGCTGTTTTGTTAATGCTTACAAAAGGAGGATGGACCTACGTTTGTCAATAATTTCAATTGTTTGTATGTGAAGTTAAGTTCGAGTTAAACGATACCTGTTCATAGATACATATAATTATATGTCAACAATATATGTATCAGGCCATCGGAAACAATTTTGCGAAATTTCGCAAACTTCAATACCGTTGTCCTTTTAGATATTAATATTTGAGATAAATTATGTGATAAAATGTTTCTGTGTGATAACGTATTGATGGTTTTAATATTATATTTTCAATTGTTTTATTATTGTTTTTTTCGGTATGGTCTTTCCCATGCTATGGTTGTATTTTCTCATTGGATGTTTCGTTTTCCAATGTTTTTTAACCAGCGGATTTTCCTCCAATACGATGCGGATAGGGATAAAACATGGGCATTTTTATATTTATAAAAACGTGTTTTCTTTACTTATATTTTTTAGTGTGTTAACGGTGTTACAGACATCATAATCGTTGTATGCTCGAACAAAATGGCATATTTGCGAGTAATAAAACTACTACTACTACTACTAATAGCACTACTACTACTACAACAACAACTACTACTACTACTACTACTACTACTACTACTACTACTACTTCTACTACTACTACTACTACCACTACTACTACTATTCCAACTTCTACTACCACTTATATACAACTACTGCTACTACTACTAATACTACTAGAACCAATACTACTTCTACTTCTTCTACAACGTCTACTACTTCTACTACTACTACAACTACTTCTACTTCTACTACTACTACTACTACTACTACTACTACTACTACTACTACTACTACTACTACTACTACTACGATACGACTACTACTACTACTACTACTACTACTACTACTACTACTACTACTACTACTACTACTACTACTACTACTACTACTACTACTACTCCTACTACTACTACTACTACTACTACTACTACTACTACTACTACTACTACTACTACTACTACTACTACTACTACTACTACTACTACTACTACTACTACTACTACTACTACTACTACTATACTACTACTACTACTACTGCTACTACTACTACTACTGCTACTACTACTACTACTACTACTACTACTACTACTACTACTACTACTACTACTACTACTACTACTACTACTACTACTACTACTACTACTACTACTACTACTACTACTACTACTACTACTACTACTACTACTACTACTACTACTTCTACTACTACTACTACTACTACTACTACTACTACTACTACTACTACTACTACTACTACTACTACTACTACTACTACTACTACTACTACTACTACTACTACTACTACTACTACTACTACTACTACTACTACTACTACTACTACTACTACTACTACTACTACTACTACTACTACTACTACTACTACTACCACTACTACCACTACTACTACTACTAGTACTGCTACTTCTACTACTACTACTACAACCACTACTACTAATTCTACTAGTACTACTGCTATTACTTCTACTACTACTGCTACTACTACTACTTCTTCTACTTCTACTACTTCCACTACTACTACTACTCCAACTTCTACTACCACTTATAATACAACTACTGCAACTACTACTAATACTAGTGGAACCAATACTACTTCTACTTCTACTACAACGTCAACTACTACTACTACTACTACAACTACTACTACTACTACTCCTCCTCCTACTACTACTACTTCTACTACTACTACTACTACTACTACTACTACTACTACTACTACTACTACTACTACTACTACTACTACTACTACTACTACTACTACTGCTACTACTACTACTACTACAACAGCTACTACTACTACTACTACTACTACAACATCTACTACTACTACTACTACTACTACTACTACTACTACTACTACTACTACTACTACTACTACTACTACTACTACGACTACTACTACTACTACTACTACTACTACTACTACTACTACTACTACTACTACTACTACTACTACTACTACTACTACTACTACTACTACTACTACACTACTACTACTACTACTACTACTACTACTACTACTACTACTACTACTACTACTACTACTACTACTACTACTACTACTACTACTACTACTATTACTACTTCTTCTACTACTACTACTACTTCTTCTACTACTACTACAACTACTAAAACTACTGCTGCTACTTCTACTACGTCTTCTCCTGTTGCCGATGCTACTAATACCACAACTACTTCTACTACTACTACTAGTAGTAGTACTACTTCTACTACTACTACTACTACTTCTACTTCTACTACTACTACTTCTACTACTACTACTAATAATAATAATAATAAAAATAATATTTTTTTTACTACTACCTTTACTACTACAACATCAACTACTACTTCTAATACTACAACTATCACTACTACTAATAATTCTTCTACTACTACTGCTCATACTTCTGCTACTACTACTTCTTATAATACTAATATGAATAATATAAATAATTTACATAATATAAGTAATAATATTAATACATGTAATATGAATAATATTAATACTATTAATGATATGGATACTATAAATAATTATTATATAAATAAAATGTATAATATCTATGAATAATGGTGCTCAGTTTGATACTGGCATATTGTTTTTAGCAGTCCATTTGGTCAATATGCCAGTATTAATGCATTGCATTTATTTAGACAACGTTGTCATACTGTGAACAACGCTTATTAATAATTTTGATTCCTCGATAATCAATGAAGACAGTAGGCATATTGATCTTACAAAGGTCATCTGCCTTTAATAATATTGACAAAGTACAACATATTTACAATGAATTTATGCCAAATACTTCATTGTATATATTTTTCAAATTTAGAAACACAGTATTTAGATTATATGACCCTCGTCGTGCAAAATTGTGTATTATATTATATATGGCTAACGTAGCTCCATCATAGCTTGCGCATTCGCGCAATCTTATCACGCGCTTCACTTTCCTATTAGGTCACGTCATGTTATCAGGTCTTTTGAACGGACATGGTAGCTCCTGACCAGATTGTGCGGATGCTCAGGCTTGTCTGGAGCTACGCTGGGAGTATATGACATAAGACACTAATTCGCAGGACGCGGCAAATTTGCATTTATCCAATATAATTTTTGTGACGTTGTAACATATATATATATATCACTCTCTGGCAGTCAATGAGATGGCTAGGATTTACAAAATGACATGACGGGGACAAAGGCAATAATGTATACGTGCGCATGCGATAGCTATGACGTGCTCACGTGATATCTATGACGTGCTCACATGATAGCTATGACGTTCGCATTCGAAAGCTATGATGTTTGTACGCGATAGATACGACGTGCGCATGCGATAAATATGACTTGCGCACGCGATAGCTATAACGTTCGCAAGGCTTAGCAGGCCCACCCATGATAATACGTATTAGATGAGCCATTTATTATCAAAGAAATGACATAATTTGTGATATGTTTGAAAACAGTTTCATACCTGTGAAACTCGGCATGTACTTAGAATGGACTATGATGTTTAATCAGTATTCACCAGGTGAAAAAAAAGAAAATAAATTAGGACTAACAAGATAGTCTAAATTTAGCAAAATTTTATTTCGTTGTATGCCATCATTCATTTAAGAACAAACGTAATATGCAAATTGTAATCATAATGTTGAGCCACAATTTGATAAACACATCATTTATTAAAAGCAAAATAAAGTATTTCGGCATGCATTATAGCTAACGATAAGGGCTATATATGTCGGTGAGATGTTTAACAGTGCCCAAATTTAGATTGATCAATGATTAAACTAGTCTTGTATGGAAAAAAATTCGAGCAATCACTGCAATGAACCACAGTATTATTATGCAAAATATGTAACCCCTGGGATCTCTAGAATATAATCACACTCTTTATTGTACATTATAATACAAACTTTACCAGGTTTTGCAAATGGGAAACAATCACAACAATTTTTTTTCGTCTAATGGTATCGAAATCGTGTAAATAACTCATTATTATGTAAATAAGGTTCAGCAATTTAAAAAAAGTCACGTCGCACGTGAAGCGCGTGAGTTTACATGTTGTCTCCATTTTTAAAATAACAGTTTCACCTTTCATCCCTAATTTCTTCAAACTTTTAAGTCTTTACGCTCCCATTTCAATGTTTTTAGCCCTATTCCACTACGAAAACAAGCCCAGGATTCGCTTCGATTTATCACATTTATTCAAATCGTGACAGTCTACGATTCAGTTACGACATTGATACATTGAGTTACGACAAATCGTGGGGTTCGGTTGAAATCTTGTGAATAGGGTCGCGACTTCACTACGAGGTGTTAGACTCTACTTCGACTTTGCTACTAACGATGCAGATCGGCCACGACTAAGCTCGGACCTCACCGAACGCACCCATGCATTAGGTGCCAATATCTATTGATATTGATCTAAATCGCGACAATATTAGCGGGCTCGCACCTCACTCGGGGTGAACTCGTGAGAGTCTTGACAAAGTCGTAGCTGATTCGTACACAGATCACGCGATCACCGATTTCCCGATTGTGTCACGAATTACCTACCTTTCCATTACGACGCTCAAGAACGCACTACGACGGTGTTACGAGTCAACTGCGATTAAATTCAGTCTTGGAGCTCCTGGCCAAATGTTAAACACGTTTAAAATCTGGCCACTATTTTTCGGGAGCTCACGAGTTGCAGGAATCACTTACGACCGGCCCACGACTAGCTACGAATGAGTTAGGACCATCGCCGATTAAGCTACGAATGTCCCCGACCTCAAAATATTGTAAATCGGGACAAATCGTGGCGAAGCGGGTCGTAGTGGAATACCCCTTTAACAAAGTGTTGCATACGTATTCATGTTTAGATGCATAATAAGGAAGATGCTTAAAGCTTCGCCGATTATTCTGCTTATTATTAAATTTAATTACGTTATAAAGGAGTCATGCAAGTGAATACGCTACATATGAGGCAGTGGTTTCAGATGATTATTTTCGAGACAACCATACACTTGGACAATGTTATATTAAGGTAGTGGGAGCCTAAAGGGTACTTTAAAAATCACTTTGTATTATTTCGAAACTTTGAACCAGACAGTTTATTTTTTATACTTGTTTCGTACACCTATCACTTGACTCGTTTGGACGTTTTCTATGGATTGACCCTATATCCAAAATGTTTTTGTAACTATGATATACATATATTTTGACAATTAACTTAATGAACGTATCAACTGAATTGTGCTAGTAGAGACAGCATGGAAAAAAGTGGCATTGAAAGCGAATTGCGCCTTTGAACTTTTTTTAGAAACTTAAACTTTCGTTTTATGTCACTTGCAGTGGGATGAAATGCATGAATTTTGCATATTGATTGAACACAATATTTGTTCTACATACTTAATGAATTTTAGGAAATTTTACCATTCTTATCTCAAGAAATCACACTTTGAGTATGCCTACCCTCCATTCATAATCATGCAATCGATTTCAATATTCATTTGCATATCACATCTATTTGTGCAGTTTCAAGTTGTTTATTTAAAGCTACATTAATAAACTGTGATATATTATGAAATTTCGCTAAATCTGGCCTTGTATTGATATAATGTTACATTCGTAATACAATCTTGAGGTTACCAAAAGTCCAAAGGCAACCCATGGGAACTCCAGCGAATGCTTCCACATGGGAATCTGAGAAATCTCCAAATTCTAAATGAAAAGTATCCAAAACAGCAAGTCCATATTTAAATAATTACAGCAATTCTTGATACATCATACCGTTCTAAAACATCGTAATTAAGAAGCAACAATTTATAAGAGTAGTGTTGGATTATGTATAGAAAATGTGAATAAAACATACCGTACAAGTAAAGTGTCAGCAATCAACTGCCTTCATTTAACAGCAGTACAACGTTGGTAAACGTTATCACATTCATTTGCGTGTTTGCCGCCCGCCTGTTTTTTTAAGGTGTTTCATTTTGCAACTGAATGTCATGAACGAATTTTTTTCAATCGAGAAATAATATAATATTTATATGTTAAAGTAAATAAATCTGAAGGAGATTAAAACATTTAGTTATAAAATATAAAAAAACACACTCATGTTTTAATATATAAAAAAAAGCATTCATTTATTTCGTGTTTAAAGTATTATTTCCTTACTTTGATGTAGATAACCAATTGTTGCCGACTACTTTCAGAATACGGCGTTATCAACCGAATATTACCGATTGCATTAGGTCCATACAGCGGTAAAATGAACGCACCGTTGCAAACACTACAATGGACATTACGAAACTGTACGATATGTATACACTTTGTTAAGCATCCATCACCTTAATGTATTGGCAAGTGATGGATTAAGACTATTAGCATTTTGAAACAGTTTTTATTATATTTTGTATAACATACTTCACACACTAAATCACTTACTTAAACATTAAACCAAAACAACAAATTACCCAACTAAATGTTAGTACAGACTAGTCATGCACTTGACACACTGCGATATGTGTTTGTCAGTTTCTCTTGTCAAGTATTGCTGGCGCAAGCGCTACATATTCCTATCGGATACATTTTCGAGCTGACATTGGTCCGCTATGACGTGCGCACACAATATATATACAATGCGCACATAATATCTACCAGGTGCGCACGTCATATCTACTGCGTGCGCACGACATAGCTATCGCATAGAGACTTTATGCAACCGTACATACAAGTTCAGGACAGAACATAATTAATGCAGGCGCATCTAATGTGCTGACACAGTGGTAATGCGAGCGATTTTAGCATACTCGATGACCTTGCTTTGCTATGTACCTATATATATCTACAAATGGGCTGTCATTCGAATTATCCCTTCACCGTCAAATTATTTAAAGTATTTAACGCGCGTGCGTTTAATTAATTTCCGTATTTCGGATTTGATTGCCCGACTTTAAATGGTCATTCTCTATTCCGTTTGGAAAGCCTTCTTCTCAAAATAAGACGATTAAATCAACATGATATTGAGCTCAATCCTTTTTGTAATGTGCATAAATGCGATATTAAATATTTAAACACTAATACATACTTTCTAATTAATGTATTAGGTTTTAGTTTTAGAAAAAACAACAGCAACAACAATAGCATGCAATAATGTTATTTGAATGCGTGAGCGCTTTCTATTTTTTGCAGACTTTATCATTTTTATTTCTCGTAACCAATGCAACATTAAATCTTGGATTATAATATGTATACAAGGTACCAAAATTGTATGGTATCATTAAATTTTGCTAGTATTTAATTTATTTATTAACGTATGGTAATGTACCAACTCGTATTATAACGGACTAATTAGGGAAACACGATCGTAATGATCGTTTCAGACGAAATGAAATGCTTAGTTCCAACTACCTCAATGTGTGCCATTATAGAAATCTTGATTTTAATTGTGAAATGATCTTGGTGATTTTATCAGATTTTATCTGATCTTGAAGTAGATCTTGTTAATCGTGTTAATTGAATAAATGAATTGAGCGCTTTTACCACGTGTTCGTTTCAAATTGAAATACAGTCGGAACATATCATAGCATTGACAAAGTGCAAAACTCAATATTGTTCTAATTTTAAACCCTCTCGACAGACCTATGTAAACGTTAAAGGGTTACAAGTAGAGTTTGGTATCGTGATTGTTCGCAAGCGAGCGCAAAACAATCATCACAACAGCGGGAACCTAGGATTTGAGGAAGACAACAATCAGGTACATTTTGTAAATAATTGCGTCCGTAGTGGACCGGAGATTAATGGAATAAATGCGCCGATTTCACCGCAGTTGTTGGCTCTTTAAACGTTTTTAATATAACTTAAAGTCACAGGTCCTTAAGTTCGACTTTTTTACGTAGGCGAATAGAACGGCCACAAACTCATGCAAACACCAATATTTTTTTCTGTTTATTGTATACAGTGGTGAGATTATGAAAAAAAACATCAAGCAGTAATATTACATTGATTTACAATATCTCATTATTGTATACATGATTCACACACACTCCACTTTTGATAACAAAGACAAAAAAATTAATTCAACATATATCTGAGCTGGCGATCAGGAAAAGTATGTTAGTCTAGCAAAAATGCACAACAATATAATATTATTAAATGTATTGGTATCAACGATAATTGTATTAAATGCTCAATCAATACACATTTAAAAATATCTAATATGTTTCGCCTGAAAATAAATGCTTCATTAAATGTATTTCCATTTAATTTTTTATTCATTTTAATGTACTGACATGTAACTGCTCTACGCTCCCATCCGTCATCAATATTTTAATGAACGTACAATGCAATGTTAAAGGCGTAAATTAACGTTTTTTTCTATATTTTTAATGGGTCATTACTTTCTCATCGTATGCATTTATTTTGATTTAAATTTGTCATCATAAAATACTACATGAACTGAATTGTACGTCTATATTCAGTTACAGGACATGGTCTATAGCAACATGCACGCTTGTTATGCGTGGAACTTGACAGACATGCAATTTTGCACACTTATTAAACACGTTTTGTATATGCGTACGAAGGGATTTAAATCACCAAATATTAACACATCGCTATCGAAAAGTGAAATATACATGAACTGAATCCAAATTGCTACCACGTAGATTCTTTATATGTTGTTGTTTTTCACAACGTACTCGACACAACGATTCAATTGCTCACCATTTGATTTTAACTTTTCATCAGTAACTATTGTTTACAATTAAAGGCGTCAGGGTGATGTCAGATGTGGTCTTCAATGAGCTGTATTTATTACCGCTGTATATTACGTAAATGGAAAAACTATATTATGTGTTGAGAAATCTGCGGTAAACGCTTACTTCATTGACCGACGTCAATCAAAATTAATAGTCGCAAGTTAACTCCGCCCTCATAAGCATTCTCGGAACAGATTTGACGGCGAAAAGTACCGGTTTGCGAATACAAAATAACCTGAGAATTTCACATGGCGCATCTGTGTCACAACACACGACTCTGTAATGTGGCGTGAATATTCTATAAGTTCGTCGTGCTATCTCATATCAGTTGAATATGTATTACCCCATTGGGCGTTTATGGCGATTACGCGTTGAAAAAGGTGCATAAAGCTCCTTTAAAGTATGTGTGTAATTCTGTAAATTTACTGGTCATCGCTGAGTCTTCACGACTACATTATGTGCAGACTTCCCCGTGTGACCTTTCAGGGAAAAATATTTACTTTTGAGCAAAAGTAGGTTAAATGTTCCTTGACTGCCCGGATATTTTCCAACGCAATAATTTTGATCCGTATAGACTAGTGTATGGTGGCCATTGATACCTTAATGTGCAACGGTAGACGATATAAAGACAATTTATGTTTGGTTGCCATTAAAAGGACAAGGGTACTCCGCGAAAGGAGTGCTGACAATTAAAAAAGACCTTCTTCCCGCTTCTCGCGCGCTGCAGGTCCGCCCGTCCGTCCTCTGTCGTGTCACATCCGTTGCTCCCGTCCCACTTGAAACCACTATCCACCTATGGTTAATAACCATTTCAAGTTTTGAGAGTCAGCGAAGTCAGCTAGAAAGGACGTCCGGATCGAAGGATGACGGTACTCGCTTGATTAACAGCGCCGCCCGCAGAACTGCCCCTATGTGACTCTTCTCAGACGATGTTGTGGAACACGTTTACAACCAATCAACCAATAACCATTTGCTCGTATTGCACCCACGGTAAAATATCTACCCTGGTGTTGTACACTTTGGTGACAATCAAGAGCTATCAGCTTTGAAACATGATGATTACTAGGAAGGAAAATAGGATGTTTCTCCCGATTAGAAAGGTCATTTTTGTCCAAACGACTACCAACTCTTAACAAACCATCACTTAACACAGGGTTCAAGGACAAAATGGAACTGCCTTTGTCTAGAGGTACATTGTTCTGGAGACATTCCAGTTCCCTACCATACACTTCTTATTGAACTTGTCTCAATATGAAGCGTTCAGTCTCCTCCTTAAATGAAACTGACTTGCTCAACTCACAAATATGCCATCCCTTGCAGGACAAATGTCTTTGATAGGAAATCAGCACATGTCTGAGAACATTTATGGCAGCAACTAAACTCCCCCAAGAAGAGAAATTATCAAAACGTTTTGTTCCTAACTGCGAAGTTTCACGGACACTTACATGTAATAATTAAGCTTGAGATCGAACCTCATTGTCAAGATCTGGATTCAAAAGTGGAAATAACTCTGGTATATCAATCACAATTTCCTTTAAAAATGTGGGGCCATCAAGCCATGTACTACCTCTCAACTGATGAGGGTTAGGACCACGACTTCCAATGTCAGCAGGATTGATGCACGATTGAACATAGCACCATTGCGTGGGGATACTAGATTGTCTTATCCTGTTTACTCTGTTACTGTCATACGTGAAAAAACGTCTGGACTGATTACTAATATAACCAAGAACAATTCTACTATCAGTGTAAAAGGTAGTTTTGGAAACAGAGACATATAACTTATCAGTGACTGTATCTGCTAAATCTACTGCCAAAACAGCAGCACAAAGTTCCAATCTAGGAATGGTGTCCGCTCGTAGGGGCCAGTTTCGACTTCCCTAATACAAAGCTTACATGTTTGACACCTTCGCTTACTTCTATTAAATATGCTGCTGTCTCCGATGCATCTGAAAACAACATGTAACTCTAAGTGTTTCAAACAGTTCACGAAAACTTTAAAATAGGGTCTGGCTATTGTAATCACACTAAGGTCATCTAGCGAGTTCCTCCAAATTAAAAATCTTAACTCAATGTCAGGGTCAATGGGATCGTCTTAAGATTTACCAGAAATGACCAAATGTCTCAGAATGACCTTTTCAAGCAAAACAAATGGTGCCAAAAAGCCTAGTGGATCAAATACACTATTTACTGAAGCAAGGACCCCACGTCGGGTAAAAGGATGATTTGAGACCTTAACTCTGCAGATAAATTTATCTGAATGTAGGTCCCAACTAACTCCTAAACTACGTTGAACATGATCAGTTTCTCTATCAAAGTCAGCAGACTTGATACCTTTTGCTAGGTCAGTTTCTGGAAACTGCTTTAACACATGAACATTGCTAGATGCCAACTTGTGCAACCGTATGTTACTTTCAGCTAACACATTTTGAGTTCTTTTGACCAAACTTACAACACTTTCCACAGACGGTTGTGACGTTAAACCATCGTCAACATAGAAATTGTTGTTAACAAATTTACGAGCATCAAGATCAGAATTTTCTACAGACTTCCTTAAGTAGTAAGTAGCTACCTCTGGACTAGGACTGTTACCAAAATCATGGACACACATACGACACTCTATCAGATCAAGAATTGGGTCATTGTCCCTGTACCAAAGAAACCGTATAAAGTTCATGTTCTTCTCTGTGACCAAAAAACTATAGAACATCTGTTCTACATCAGCCATAATAGGAACTTGTTCGCGGCGAAATCTTAGCAACACGCCTACCAAGCTATTAGTCAGACCTGAACCTACAACAAAACTGAGTTCAATGACATGCCCTTGAACTGAGCCGATTAATCAAATACTGCACGAAATTGATTAGGCTTTTGTGGATGGATTACACTGAAAATAGGCAAATACCAACACTCTTCTCCATTTTCTTAAGGAGGGGCTACCTCTGCATGCCCTTTATCAAAGATGCTAGCCATAAACTCTACAAACATAAGTTTTTTATTTGGGCGTTCGGACAAATTCACATGCAGACTCCTTGCCTTAGCAAGGCTAACTCATAGTTATTGGGCAAACGTTGCCTATCTTTTCTGAATGGAAGGGGGACAATCCAATGACCACTAACGTCCTTACAAAAGTATTTGTCCATAACTTCTAGAAACTCCTGGTCCTCAATTGACAGTCCAATCTTATTGTCATCTCTGCTTCTGTGAAAAATAGCCTCACACTCTGAAACATCACTCATATCAGAATCCTTCTGAAGAAACCCACCTTTACTTATCAAAAGCTGTGAATCACACGGCTGAAACAAAGAACTACGTCCATTTGTCAACAAATGAGTCTTGTTAACATTAACAGTATTGCTAGCATGAAATTAACCTAAACACATCTCACCCACAACAACCCAACCCAAACCAAGACGTTGAGCAAACGGTGTACCCGAAGGTCCTGTGACCTGTTCTAAAACATGGTGTGCATCAACTAAATCCCTATCAATAAGCATTAGTACCCCAGCATTTGTATCAAGAGATGGTAAATTATCTGCAACAGGACTTAAATGTGCAAATTGGCATGCATATTCTGACAAACAAATCTCATCCTTATTGCCAGGCATATCATCACATTCTAATACAGTTGGCAATTTGTGGCTTACCTCATTATCTAGTGACATGATTGTACAATCAATTAACTTGCGACCAAATACAAAAGAGGTGCCTGAACATGAGTTGATAAGTGTTGTTAGTGTCTATGATAGCATAGCATCGTACAGTATTATAAGGATTATCGTTACAATACACTTTCGCAAGTAACACTTCGGCACAAGACTAAGGGTTAGTTACACCAGTTCCACAAATCTCTGTGCATCTTGAATTCACAGGAGTTGACTGCTTTCCCTCCCCGCCATGCTGCACCTCGCCTCCGAAACGTGAACTGTTGTGCATCAACGTAATGTGACTGGTGCTACCACACTCTTCACACGTTATGTTAACATCACACTCTTTAGACTTATGATTCTTTGAAACACAACATTTTAAACAAGAACATTTTCTTATCATTTAATGACTTTCATCTAAATACTTTACACTGAATCTAACTATGATTAGCATTATGAATTCGACACAACTTATCACTTTTCACACTTTCGGTTTCAGCTGGTACTTCAAATTTCATGACATCAAAGGACTTCTTCGTGAAGACTGATGTGAGACCGCTTCTGGTGTTATTGCTTGCTGTGAGGTCATATCTGAAACTAGGATCATTCCTAATTTTGGCTTGGTCGTTCAAAAAGTCAAAAAACACTGCAAATGGAGGGAAAATACACCCTTCATTTTTCTTGTATGAGCTTGCAAAAGTAGCCCACTTTTCACGCATACTTGGAGGCAGCTTGGATACAATTGAAGACACGCCTACAAATGAATCGAAGCTGGACAAAATGGTTGAATAGTTGTGATCCTGCTTGAGTCCTTGGATTTCAACCAAAATATCTGATCATATAGTTTTTGTGGGTCTCGTATTGTAAACCTTGGAAAAGCATCCAATTTCTTCATAACGGAATTGTATATATTCTCTGCGGTACCATATCTTTGATTTAACCGGGACCAAATTTTTTCCAAACCAGCACTTGGATTATTGATATATGCAGCTTTTTAAGCAACGACATTTCTTTTGGAGTGGTTACCCAAATATTTCATCATCAAGTCAATTTATTCTGCTGGAGAAGCACTTATTTCTGTCTTGACCGAGATGAAAGTCGCCTTCCAAGCATGGAAATCTTCTGGTCTGTCATTAAAATGTGTCAACCTCGACATAATAATGTCTCTTCTAAGATGGTGTCTTGTTATTTCCTTTGCAGGCATATTAAACTCATGATCATCAGAATGTTCATGTTTAACTGCAGATGTCTGTGTAACATAGTCTGCTGTTCTTGCATATTTGTTTTCAATAGGTAGGTCTAACTCGGTGCTTGCTGTAGATTCTGTTTTCAATTCTTTTTTACTTTGTTAAAGTTTTATTTGTATCTGAACTTCTGATTTACGTCTTGCGATAGCTGCATCTTGTATTTTTTTCTTCTTCATCTATTCCTACTCTCTCTCTCTCCAACTCGGCCAGATCAGTCAAGATTTGTTCTAATTCAACTTTATGTTTTTGACTCAACCTGGTGGGTGTGGAACTATAGACCGACATTTCATGTTTATCGTATTTGACAGTACGTACTTTCTCTATGAAAGCATTGGTTTGTAAACGGTTTGAATGTATAATTTACGAAACCTTAGACAGAAGCAATTTGCTTTCCTCAGTCTTTATGCCCTGAAGATAACTAATATATTCTTGTCCTTTTGCATCATATTTAGCAAATGTTTCGAAAACTTTATTTTTCAATGTTTTTAATTTTATGTTATCTACGTCATCAATGTTAGTAGATATACTTCCTTGAACTTTGTTCTACAGACTGTCTAACTGTTGATCAAACATATTCACCTTTTCTTGGTATGCTTCCATAGCTTTTCCCGTCATTGTTCTGCTTGCCCTGAGGCCAGCTGCCATAAGCAAAAACTCGATGTGTGGTTCCTATAACGTCGATGAGTGGTTTCAGAGTATGGATCCTGTATCTGCCCCGATTGTGGATCCTTTATCCGCCCCGATTGCGGATCCTGTATCCACCCCGATTGTGGATCCTGCATCTGCCCCGATAGTAGATCCTGTATCCGCCCCGATTGTGGATGCTGCATCCGCACCGATTTCTGCTACATAACGCCTGGCTAATTTACTGTGCTGTCTTCTATAAGACGCCAGTTACCAAGTCCAAACATTACGTATTATTCTTTTATTTTACAGATGTTAAGACAGTCGTGTATGTGGTAAATTACTGAAATATACACAGAAAAAGAAACTCTTAATCTTGACAATACAACAATTATTTTTCAGTATGCACAGAATACCTCATAAAAAAGTAAACAAACTCTTTCTACAAAAGACCTGAATATCAATCCAAAATACAACATTAATTTCAACATTCTTTTAGGAAATAAGATTTTAATCTAAAACAATTTAAAAACAAAAAGGTATAATATGTAAAATACTCACGCCATGGGCTTTAGCATCAAGACGAATGAGAGATTTAAACCAAAAATGTCTTAACGTAACATGTCGATTATTATTACCGGAACTGAATATTATATTTACACCTAAGAAAAATAACCAACAAGAAACTGACGTTCGAAGTCGCCTATGAGACTGGGGGCAGAACCACTATGAGACTGGCGGCAGCACACTGACAATTAAACAATACCCTTTTCCCGCTCCTCGCGCACTGCGCCGTTTATACGGCTTCTCTAGATGCCACACGCCCTCGACCCGGACCCCAAAACTGTTTTCCTAGCACATTAAGTGTACTGAATCTTCAAGGGACACTTCTATTATCTTTATAAGGCCTGTCCCTCAAAATCCTTGCCTGTATCTCTGCCCAATATCCGCCCGGCCGTCCTCTGTCTTGTCACAACCGCTGCTCCCGTCCCTCTTGAAACCACTATCCACCAATGGATAACTACCATTCCGCTTGGCGATTCTTCCAAGTTCTTGGAGTCAGCGATGTCAGCTGGGGAGGACGTCCGGGTCGAAGGATGACGGTACTCGCTTGATTAACAGAGCCGCACGCAGAACTGCCTCTCGATGACCCTCCTCAAACGACGTAACGGAACCACTAGCCACCTACGTACAATTCCCATTCCGCCTGGCAAATCGCCGCAGTCTTCAAGGAAATCTTCTGCAGATGACTTTTTCTCCGCTCTTTTAAAATAGGGAATACTTATACATTTATAGAGTAACCTTGATTTTTTTACAATCGCCCTTTTCTTTCACAAGTTAAAATTAAATCGTCAGCTGGAAGATTCAATCGGACTTGGCGATTTTGTCGATCTGAAACGCTAAAAAATAATATCCTGACTTTGAAATAAAGATAGAAAAATACTTGTTAAATAATAAAATAAACACAAAGGTTTAATTTTTTATTGTTGTTTTTGTCACTTGTCAGTCGAATATTTACCACATGCAAAGTGTGTTATTATTTGCACATGTATTCAACAACATGTAAATGTTCGTAAATAAAAAATTATACTACGGGAATCACATTGCTTATTGTAAATTAATGTGTTCAGCATTGCAATATATAGTATTCTAATATTCATAACACGCAGTTTTCTTTCGACACATGTTAACGTCATGGGAAAATGGGTCATATGGCGCATTTGCTAGCGTAGATAAAATCCTGTCTGCGAAATTGCGCAGTGTGATCAGGAGCTGCGCTGTCCGCCATAAATCAGACAAGGATTCGTGGTCTCATTATATATATATATATATATATATATATATATATATATATATATATATATATATATATATATATATATATATATATCCTGACCTTCTGCGAGATGCGCAGGCTAGAATACAACTTCGCTAGCCACAGACGACCCTTATTTGCATGGCGCGGGTCTACACAAATATCTTTGGTTTTTATGATAGGAACATCTGAGAACAATTCTTGTCGATAGAAAATTGAAGTAAAACTGTGTTATGTATAGCAAACTGGTGAATTTAGATAGCCTATACAGTCTTTCGAGAACGATTTCCATACAGACTGAACGAGAACGGCAAAGGAAGGAATAACACACCATTGTATGTGTTACTTTGTACGTGTATTAACTGGTTGCCCGTTTTCCTAGGTGGACCGTCCAGGCCTTACAACACCAACATGCATGAAGCTTATGATGAGCAGAATATGAGCTCTGACTTCAATCGAAAACATAAGGAGGTAAGCATTGGGGTTATACATGGTCAGAGTAAGAAAGACATCCAGGTGATCTGTGAAAATACTTCCCGCCTTATGTTATTCACTAGTCGAGCTTTCCAAATCCTCATAAAATTATATGCTTACCGATGACACCATGTCATTTGTTTTGTTTTACATGGGACTTTTGGTAATCAATAGGTTGAAATTTGCGGAGTCATATGTGTTTCTCTGCGTCTTAAGCAATTTGGGTAAACAATATGATCAAGATGTACATGTTTGGTAAATTGCAGAGTATAATTCTGCATTTAGATGGCCTATAACTACGTATTAATTTTATTTTTAATTAGAATAAATTGCTTAATTTTGCACATATATCGCAGGTATGTAGTGAATATTGTGTCCGCCTTGCGATCGTGATTTCAAATGTTTCATCCCGACTGTGGGAGCGTTCTATAGATTTCCCCCATAGACACCACGTACAGGTTCTTGTCCCAGGAAACGGACTCGAGAGCGTTTCAAATAAGACTTAGCTTTCTATGCATTCGAGCTAGAATAAATAGGTTATAACTAATTATGCACATAGTTATAAAATATTGTTTTATTTGCCAACTTACTGAATATTACTAATAAAAGGGACTTGTTGAAATATATAAGACATTTTGGTATCTGTGAAGTTAAAGCCTAAACCCAACTTGAAAAAGTAAACATGATTAAATAGCTTTTGAAGAGCATCATTCCCGATAATCACGGTTGCTACCTACGTTTTTCGATGCATTGGCGCTAAGGACCGGATGTTATTAAATGTCACGGATACATTTTTTAACATAGTTTGCATTATTTATTTGAATCGGGCAATGAAATGCGATTAAGCGAAAATTTATTCATCCACACATGTACAGAAACATATACTAACCACCAATTTGGGAACGTGATCACCTTTTTAAGTTGTGGCATGGCAAAAATTTTATCACAAAATCGATGCAGTTCGTCTGTGTAACTAGCACATTTCCACCAGATGAAATCACTAACAACTTCAAACAATTTATTTGAACATGTATACATTTTCCGATGCACAAAAACATTGGCTTCTTGTCGATCGAATTGATAATTTGGTGTTTTTCCAAACGAGACGCAGTCAATACCAAGGAGGTGGCGCTTATGTCAGCAGGTGGCAAAAATGCACTTTTTAAGCTTTTTTTATTTTCGATACCAACCAAAATATTTGGTTTCGTATTCCAAGTTGAGTGTTCGATCTTTTTTCTTATTTTGATCATAATGAAATATAATTAAACAAGTAGTCTACATAATTATGAAAGGACATGTGTTGGAAATATATTCTAAAAGTTATGTAATTGAATATACTACAAAACTTTGAGTATAATATACAAAAAGGTAACGATTAAATCCGAAGCTATCCTATTTTTTGTTGATATTAGTGTGAACGTATGGCAAATGTTAACCTATTCAATATTCGTTGACCTTTGCCTTTTAGTAAGTTAAAAAATGTTAATAGGGAACAGAACTTAGCGTTTCACGAAGAAGTTATATATTTGTATTACTTCGTGAATTATGTTTTGTATAAACATATTTGTTGTTGAGAATATATTTTGAGAATTTTGGGAATGTAGTTATTGGATTCATTGAATATAACATATTTTGGATTTATATCGGACAATATGCTTGTTTTCAGGTTATTGACTTCTTAATTGAGTTTTTTATTGATATATATTCACATATTTACAACTGTTTTTATATGATGTGTATATGTTCTGTACAGAAATGGGTTTAAGTATTTACGTTGAAAAATAAAATGAAATATAAAAAGGAACATTATCTATCAAATGTAAGTCATGTGATGATTCATATATTGTTCATTGGCGCCATCTCATGTCCTGAACTTCGTCTCCTTGGTATTCGCTCCATCTCTGTTGGAATGACACACTCGGGTATGTCAACTACGGAAGAACAAAATTGTCAAAAAAATGCGGTATTTGATGTAATAAAAAAAATGTAAGGAAATAAAATGATAAATATAATATTATGTAGCCTCGCGCTACCATGGTTCTAAGCCTCGCATGGTAAAATTGACCTTTATTCAAAACTCACATAATATTCTATATATAATGCATTGTAACTAAAAGTTATGTTATTTCCACTTCAGGATTTGTTTTTGGGGGGCTATCATTCTTTTGAGGAATATCTGGTTAAATTCATACTCTATCTTAAATCACTGTGTCTTGATCGTTAATGGTATATTTGTATGAGTTCTTTCCTTCCCGACATACGATTCCGTCCTGTATATGACCTTTCAATATCATTAAGGACAATACATAAAATAGTTTTACCCATATTAATTAAGTAGAAAACAAGAACGAAGGATTTCACGTTTATCGCTAGAAATGTGATATTGAATACGTTTCTTCGCGAATATACGCACATGTTTATGACTACTGCTTGTATTTCAGGAGAGTCCGGACGTTAGGCCATATGCTAAAAATCATCAAAGCTTCCAAGAGTATGGTACTCAAAATTTCGCACCTCACGGTAACGACGGGAATTACAACGGGACCAAGGATGGTTTACAAAAAGAGGAACCAGGGTAATATACGATTAACATTTGTGCTTTATGTATTCATTAAGTTGAGAATAATAACATAAACAAAAATAGCAAATTCATGATAAGAAACAATGACAATTACCATGTGTTTCTCACCCGAGGCATTGCGAATGGTATTGTGGAATATAAAAGTCAGTCATGCGCTCAACAACCAGAAGATAAACTTCGGTAAGCTACGAAACACATATGACCCAGTATTTATTGGGTAACATATAATGATGCGAAATTTATCGTTGTAATTCCTTTGTAGAAAAACGCAATGTGACGACAAGGAAGATCAGAGAGTTAAGAACGTACAGACCTTGGAGAAAGTGCAAAAGTTAAATACACATACAGTCGGTAAGACAAGTAAAACCTCTGGTCATGCTTATAATAAAACAATATATTTTCCTATTATTCTTGTTTGAAATGTAGACATTGACATTCGCAAAACCAAACTAAAGGAAGTTCTCATCTGAATGATGTATGGATTGGATTTGAACGATATTTAAGATGTCTGCAAGAAATATTTTACAAATTGATCGATGATACTGAATGATCCTTAAATAGTGGAAGCACTTAACTGAATTAAACACGATATCGAGTCAAAAACAGCTTTTGCCAAAATGCAGCTCTAGAATTTATATAGTTTTTGTGAATTTTTTTAAATTTGTTAAAACTGTTTTTCCATTGGTCTAATAAACAGTTAATCATATAATGACACAATTAACTAATATTTTGTAGACAGTGTGTCATGTTTATGGACCATACTTTGCTATTTCTGTTAGAATAATTTTGCGAGTGAATTGGTAGATTACAATTCAAAATACATAAATCGAAAGTGATTAAGTCAAGCGATAGGTATTTTAGATATAAAGATAAATCAATGCAATGAAGAAGCACATCCAATGTACGTGATGGTTGTTATCTAAAAATGAAACGATCAGAAACAAGATTTCGAATCTAATTGTTGGGATAAGTCAGTCCCTCAATCCACTTGACAGTGTTGATGCAAAGTTGTATGATATTTTTGTATTTCTAGCAAACTTCTCATCGCGTTTAAATAGTGCTACTGCAACGGTCATACTTTAATGCCTACCTACATGCCTGACTAATTGGCTCCATTTTTAAATTGATTTCGAATCGAACGGCTGCCTAGGGACCTGGCAGTCGTAAACCAGGTTAGGTTACGGATACGGACACATCATTGATGATGTAAATAACAAGATACCGGTAACATTCTTTGATACTGTAGAAGAAATAGTTTGGTTTCGGTAAAAAATGATTTGATATGAATATGGTTAATACAATTGATAATTCATTATCACAATGTTTTCTACATTTTGTCTGTTTTATAGTGGCTTATGATCACATACGTTAGATCCTCTATTGTTATGACGAAAACATTAACTTGCCTATTTGATAACGATTCCCCTGCATGTCACGATAAGTACACACTTACAACTCAAAATTGTTATAATTGAAACTCGGGACACATGTTTTCGATGTTAATGAGTACTTAAACACGTGTGTTTAGTGTTTTGTTAATATTCAGTTCACTAATTAAAAAATAAAATGAATTGCACAACAGTATCAAGTATTAGCACTAGAACCATCATGTCACATATTTGGTGGAATCTTCACACTGACACAAATAAGTTCAGCCTTGGATTAACATGTACTTTCAAATTCGCTGATATGCATCATTTAAAACCATGCTGCCAAATTCACAAAACATGTTCAAATCCCTTGTTTGTTATCCTTGATTTAGGTTTTGATTTCATTAGGATGTAATGTTAAAGTTTGTTAAAACAATATGGACCATTTACCAATTTCTACTAGTTAATCTACAAATTGATTCCGGCATACTAGCTTTTGATCTCTTGAACGCTCGAAGCTCCATAGTTGCAAAAGGTGGGCACGCGGGATTATAGAGGCAATCGACTTTTGATAGGCTGCAAAATGGTTGAAAAGTTGATATCCTGCTTGAGTACTTGGATTTTGACCAAAATATCTGATCATATAGTTTTTGTGGGTCTCGTATTGTAAATCTTGGAAACGCATCCAATTTCTTCATAACGGAACTGTATATATTCTCTGCGGTACCATATCTTTCATTTAACCGGGACCAAATTTTTTCCAAACCAGCACTTGGATTATTGATATATGCACCTATTTAAGCAACGACATGCCTTTTGGAGTGGTTACCCAAATATTTTATCATCAAGTCAATTTATTCTGCTGGAGAAGCACTTATTTCTGTCTTGACCGATATGAAAGTCGCCTTCCAATAAAAAGAAGTGAAACTCCAGCTGCTGGAGCAGTATTGAATTCTCATTAAAAACAATTAGTTGGTCTTTTATTTAAGGCAAGTGAACGATTGCCCAAACAATACAAAACAGCACAATACAGCACAATACAAACCAACATAAACACAAAATATGAATAAAGCTGGGGTCATCGCCTTGGAACGGTCAATGCAAAGCATTGGGGGTTTAAACCGTTTATAGAGCGCTCAATCTCACACTTGGCCCAACAATATTCATAATACATTGAAGTGTAAATAAAATTTAACGTCATAGCATTGTAACTCAAATCAAACAATAAAAAAAGGGAACAGCATGGAAATCTTCTGATCTGTCATTAAAATGTGTCAACCTCGACATAATAATGTCTCTTTTAAGAAGGTGTCTTGTTATTTCCTTCGCAGGCATATTAAACTCATGATCATCAGAATGTTCATGTTTAACTGCAGATGTCTGTGTAACATAGTCTGCTGTTCTTGCATATTTGTTTTCAATAGGTAGGTCTAACTCGGTACTTGCTGTAGATTCTGTTTTCAATTCTTTTTTACTTTGTTAAAGTTTTATTTGTATCTGAACTTCTGATTTACGTCTTGCGACAGCTGCATCTTGTATTTTTTCTTCTTCATCTATCCTTACTCTCTCTCTCTCCAACTCGGCCAAATCAGTCAAGATTTGTTCTAATTCAACTTTATGCTTTTGACTCGACCTGGTGGGTGTGGAACTATAGACTGACATTTCATGTTTTGCGTATTTGACAGTACGTACTCTCTCTATGAAAGCATTGGTTTGTAAACGGTTTGAATTTATAATTGACGAAACCTTAGACAGAAGCCATTTGCTTTCCTCAGTCTTTATGCCTTGAAGATAACTAATATATTCTTGTCCTTTTGCATCATATTTAGCAAATGTTTGAAAAACTTCATGTTTCAATGTTTTTAATTTTATGTTATCTACGTCATCAATGTTTGTAGATATACTTCCTTGAACTTTGTGCCACAGACTGTCTAACTGTTGATCAAACATATTCACCTTTTCTTGGTATGCTTCCTTAGCTTTTCCCGTCATTGTTCTGCTTGCCCTGAAGCCAGCTGCCATCAGCAAAAACTCGATGTGTGGCTCCTATAATCTCGATGTGTGGTTCCCGAGTGTGGATCCTGTATCCGCCCCGATTGTGGATCCTTCATCCGCCCCGATTGCGGATCCTGTATCCACCCCGATTGTGGATCCTGCATCCGCCCCGATAGTCGATCCTGTATCCGCCCCGATTGTGGATGCTGCATCCGCACCGATTTCTGCTACATAACGCCTGGCTAATTTACTGTGCTGTCTTCTATAAGACGCCAGTTACCAAGTCCAAACATTACGTATTATTCTTTTATTTTACAGATGTTAAGACAGTCGTGTATGTGGTAAATTACTGAAATATACACAGAAAAAGAAACTCTTAATCTTGACAATACAACAATTATTTTTCAGTATGCACAGAATACCTCATAAAAAAGTAAACAAACTCTTTCTACAAAAGACCTGAATATCAATCCAAAATACAACATTAATTTCAACATTCTTTTAGGAAATAAGATTTTAATCTAAAACAATTTAAAAACAAAAAGGTATAATATGTAAAATACTCACGCCATGGGCTTTAGCATCAAGATGAATGAGAGATTTAAACCAAAAATGTCTTAACGTTACATGTCGATTATTATTACCGGAACTGAATATTATATTTACACCTAAGAAAAATAACCAACAAGAAACTGACGTTCGAAGTCGCCTATGAGACTGGGGGCAGAACCACTATGAGACTGGCGGCAGCACACTGACAATTAAAAAATACCCTTTTCCCGCTCCTCGCGCGCTGCGCCGTTTATACGGCTTCTCTAGATGCCACACGCCCTCGACCCGCACCCCAAAACTGTTTCCCTAGCACATTAAGTGTACTGAATCTTCAAGGGACACTTCTATTATCTTCATAAGGCCTGCCCCTCAAAATCCTTGCCTGTATCTCTGCCCAATATCCGCCCGGCCGTCCTCTGTCTTGTCACAACCGCTGCTCCCGTCCCTCTTGAAACCACAACCCACCAATGGATAACTACCATTCCGCTTGGCGATTCTTCCAAGTTCTTGGAATCAGCGATGTCAGCTCGGGAGGACGTCCGGGTCGAAGTATGACGGTACTCGCTTGATTAACAGAGCCGCACGCAGAACTGCCTCTCTGTGACCCTCCTCAGACGACGTAATGGAACCATTATCCACCTACATACAATTCCCATTCCGCCTGGCAAATCGCCGCAGTCTTCAAGGAAATCTTCTGCAGATGACTGTTTCTCCGCTCTTTTAAAATAGGGAATACTTATACATGTATAGAGTAACCTTGATTTTTTTACAATCGCCCTTTTCTTTCACAAGTTCAAATTAAATCGTCAGCTGGCAGATTCAATCGGACTTGGCGATTTTGTCGATCTGAAACGCTAAAAAATAATATCCTGATTTTGAAATAAAGATAGAAAAATACTTGTTAAATAATAAATTAAACACAAAGGTTTAATTTTTTATGTTATTTTTGTCACTTGTCAGTCGAATATTTACCATATGCAAAGTGTGTTATTATTTGCACTTGTATTCAACAACATGTAAATGTTCGTAAATAAAAAATTATACTACGGGAATCACATTGCTTATTGTAAGTTAATGTGTTCACCATCGCAATATATGGTATTCTAATATTCATAACACACAGCTTTCTTTCGACACATGTTAATCATACTTTAAGAGCTGCGTCATGGGAAAATGGGTCATATGGCGCAATTGCTAGCGTAGATAAAACCCTGTCTGCGAAATTGCGCAGTTTGGTCGTGAGCTGCGCTGTCCGCCATAAATCACACAAGGATTCGTGGTCTAAACTATATATCCTGACCTTCTGCGAGATGCGCAGGCTAGAATACAACTTGCCACAGACGACCCATATTTGCATGACGCGGGTCTACACAAATATCTTTGGTTTTTATGATAGGAACATCTGAGAACAATTCTTGTCGATAGAAAATTGAAGTAAAACTGTGATATGTATAGCAAACTGGTGAATTTAGATAGCCTATACACTCTTTCGAGAACGATTTCCATACAGACTGAACGAGAACGGCAAAGGAAGGAATAAAACACCATTGTATGTGTTACTTTGTACGTGTATTAACTGGTTGCCCGTTTACCTAGGTGGACCGTCCAGGACTTACAACACCAACATGAAAGAAGCTTATGATGAGCAGAATATGAGCTCTGACTTCAATCGAAAGTATAAGGAGGTAAGCATTGGGGTTATACATGGTCAGAGTAAGAAAGACATCCAGATGATCTGTGAAAATACTTCCCGCCCTATGTTATTCACTAGTCGAGCGTTTCAAATCCTCATAAGAGTACATGCCTAACGATGACAACATGTCATTTGTTTTGTTTTACATGGGACTTTTGGTAATCAATAGGTTGAAATTTGCGGAGTCATATGTGTTTCTCTGCGGCTTAAGCAATTTGGGTAAACAATATGATCAAGATGTACATGTTTGGTAAATTTCAGAGTATAATTCTGCTTTTAGATGGCCTATAAGTACGTATTAATTTTATTATTAATTAGAATAAATTGCTTAATTTTGCACATATATCGCAGGTGTGTAGTGAATATTGTGTCCGCCTTGCGATCGAGATTTCAAATGTTTTATCCCCACTGTGGGAGCGTTCTATAGATTTCCCCCATAGACACCACGTACAGGTTCTAGTCCCAGGAAACGGACTCGAGAGCGTTTCAAATAAGACTTAGCTTTCTATGCATTCGAGCTAGAATAAATAGGTTAAAACTAATTATGCACATAGTTATAAAATATTGTTTTATTTGCCAACTTTCTGAATATTACTAATAAAAGGGACTTGTTGAAATATATAAGACATTTTGGTATCTGTGTAGTTAAAGCCTAAACCCAACTTGAAAAAGTAAACATGATTACATAGCTTTCGAAGAGCATCATTCTCGATAATCACGGTCGCTACCTACGTTTTTCGATGCATTGGCGCTAAGGACCGGATGTTATTAAATGTCACGGATACATTTTTAAACATAGTTTGCATTATTTTTTTTAATCGGGCAATGAAATGCGATTAAGCGAAAATTTATTCATCCACACATGTACAGAATCATATACTAACCACCAATTTGGAATCGTGATGACCTTTTTAAGTTGTGGCATGGCAAAGATTTTATCACAAAATCGATGCAGTTCGTCTGTGTAACTAGCAAATTTCCACCAGATGAAATCACTAACAACTTCAAACAATTTATTTGAACATGTATACATTTTCCGATGCACAAAAACATTGGCTTCTTGTCGATCTAATAGATAATTTGGTGTTTTTCCAAACGAGACGCAGTCAAGACCAAGGAGGTGGCGCTTATGACAGGAGGTGGCGAAAATGCACTTTTTAAGCTTTTTTTATTTTCGATACCAACCAAAATATTTGGTTTCGTATTCCAAGTTGAGTGTTCGATCTTTTTTCTTAATTTGATCATAATGAAATATAATAAAGCAAGTAGTCTACATAATTTTGAAAGGACATGTGTTGGAAATATATTCTAAAATTTATGTTATTGAATATGCTACAAAACTTTGAGTATAATATACAAAAAGGTAATGATTAAATCCGAAGCTATCCTATTTTTTGTTGATATTAGTGTGAACGTATGGCATATGTTAGCCTATTCAATATTCGTTGACCTTTGCCTTTTAGTAAGTTAAAAAATGTTAATAGGAGGAACTTAGCGTTTCACGAAGAAGTAATATATTTGTATTACTTCGTGAATTATGTTTTGTATAAACATATTTGTTGTTGAGAATATATTTTGAGAATTTTGGGAGTGTAGTTATTGGATTCATTGAATATTACATATTTTGGATTTATATCGGACAATATGCTTGTTTTCAGGTTATTGACTTCTTAATTGAGTTTTTTATTGATATATATTCACATATTTGCAACTGTTTTTATATGGTGTGTATATGTTCTGTACAGAAATGGGTTTAAGTATTTACGTTGAAAAATAAAATGAAATATAAAAAGGAACATTATCTATCAAATGTAAGTCATGTGATGATTCATATATTGTTCATTGGCGCCATCTCATGTCCTGAACTTCGTCTCCTTGGTATTCGCTCCATCTCTGTTGGAATGACACACTCGGGTATGTCAACTACGGAAGAACAAAATTGTCAAAAAAATGCGGTATTTGATGTATATTAATAAAAAAAAGGGGGGAAATAAAATGATAAATATAATATTATGTAGCCTCGCGCTACCATGGTTCTAAGCCTCGCATGATAAACTTGACCTTTATCCAAAACTCACATAAAATTCTATATATTATGCATTGTAACTAAAAGTTATGTTATTTCCACTTCAGGATTTGTTTTTGGGGGGCTATCATCATTTTGAGGAATATATGGTTAAATTCATACTCTATCTTAAATCACTGTGTCTTGATCGTTAATGGTATATTTGTATATGTTCTTTCTTTCCGACATACGATTCCGTTGTATATGACCTTTCAATACCATTAAGAACAATACATAAAATAGTTTTACCCATATTAATAAAGTAGAAAACAAGAACGAAGGATTTCACGTTTATCGCTGGAAATGTAATATTGAATACGTTTCTTCACGAATATACGCATATGTTTATGACTACTGCTTGTATTTCAGGAGAGTCCGGACGTTAGGCATTATGCTAAAAATCATCAAAGCTTCCAAGACGATGGTACTCAAAATTCCGCACCTCACGGAAACGACGGGAATTACAACGGGACCAAGGGGAGTTTAAAAAAAGAGGAACCAGGGTACTATACAATTAACATGTGTGCTATATGTATTCATTAAGTTGAGAATAATAACATAAACAAAATAGCACATTCATGATAAGAAACAATGACAATTACCATATGTTTCTCACCCGAGGCATTGCGAATGGTATTGTGGAATATAAAAGTCAGTCATGCGCTCAACAACCAGAAGATAAACTTCGGTTATCTACGAAACACACATGACCCAGTATTTATTGGGTAACACATAATGATGCGAAATTTATCGTTGTAATTCCTTTGTAGAAAAACGCAATGTGACGACAAGAAAGATCAGAGAGTTAAGAACGTACATACTTGGGAGAAAGGGGAAAAGTTAAATCCACATACAGTCGGTAAGACAAGTAAAACCTCTGGTCATGCTTATAATAAAACAATATATTATCCTATTATTCTTGTTTGAAATTTAGACTTTGACATTCGCAAAACCAAACTAAAGGAAGTTCTCATCTGAATGATGTATCTAAGGTAATCTAAACTAATGATGCACAACAGTATCAATTATCTTCACACTGACACAAATAAATTCAGCCTTGGTTTAACATGTACTTTCAAATTCGTTGATATGCATCATTTAAAACCATGCTGCCAAATTCACAAAACTTGATTTAAGTTTTGATTTCATTAGGATGTAATGTTAATGTTTGTTAAAACAAAATGGACCATTTACCAATTTCTACTAGTTAATCTACACATAGATTCCGACATACTAGCTTTTGATCTCTTGAACGCTCGAAGCTCCATAGTTGCAAAAGGTGGGCACGCGGGATTATAGAGGCAATCGACTTTTGATAGGCTGAATCATAAGGAACTTCTAACGAAATGGATTTTCCTTGTTGATCTCCATATACTCAATGCAAATCCTCAACATGCAAGAATTGGCTGTACGTGTATCGCTTCTTTTCATTGATTGGCACCACTGTCAAATTGTTGGCTGCAGTTAAATTTACTCTGAAATACCATATAAGCATGTGTTTTCTTTTGATATGTAAACTAAAACTTAAACACAAAAGTATGTATCAGTTTTGTTTGCTAATTTAAGGGTAAACTCATTTATAACGTGCCAATCAGTTTACCAACAAATACTTTTCTTGTTTAATAGATATAACATTATTTACTTATTAAGTTGTAATACTTGATTCATTCACTAACAAAAAACTGAACAACTATAGATGGAAGAACATGTTAAAATAATGTCATGGCCAATCATTATACACATTATGTGAACGGTAACGTATAATATTATTTATATATAAATATATTATTTTATCAAATAAAACATTCAAATACATGTTATTTTACATACTTTAAGTCAGATGTAACTTTTCAAGTTATTGACACATTACCAGGCTATAAGTTCCTTGCGACAAAGAAGACAGACGGGGCTGATGACCTTACATAGGTGTATAGCTTGATGCTCTAACATTATGCTGAACAGTAAAACTTGCAACATATTGACCGTTGTGCCTTTCTTAATACATGGTATCTAAACAAAGAAATAGTTGTCTAAATGCACCATAAATCATTTCAAATCGATCATATACATGTATTTAATTTAAGTAAGAAACACTACCTTTGGTTGTAAATTGATGCAAAATACAATACAGTATACAGGATATAGTAATATAGCATATCATGATAATCGATTACATAATATAATATATTCTATAAACATTTGCATACAAGTATATTTCATAATATACAAACGGAATTAATCTTTCATTATTGAATTATGTATAATTAGTTTTATGCTTCATTTCACTCGTGACGCAAAATAACGTAGTATGTTTTAAATTCATATTTAGTTTTAACGCAGAGCAAGATAGCAATACGATAAACCAAAATATATAATCCACACATTTGATTAATTGCATGTGTAAACACGCAAAACTTGCCAAAATGAAGACGATAATGATGTATTTGTTGCCGTTGTTGTTCATGTTGTTGTTGTATTCAATTTGGATTCTGTACAAACCTTCAATTTTGTAAATACATCTGTTCGCTTTTTAAACGCTTTATACTTGTTGGGTCAATCGTCAAAAGATGAATATAATATATTTTACAGCATGGTAAATGTTCATTATAAATGTTTCCTTATATATATTATATAAATATTATAACTACAAATAATTGCAAATTTCAATGTTATAAATATACTTAAACGTCTATTTAATGTTGTGTATAGCAATACAAAGAATATCTCATATCATGGCTTGATTTTTAATAAAGCAATTATACAACAGTGTATATGTGTCCGGGTATACGTGTATTAAAAGGTTGTCCGTTTTTCTAGGTGGACCACCCATTACTAACATCAACAACAATAGTAAAGCTTATGAAGAACCGATTATGAGCTCTGACTTCAATCGAGATAATAATGAGGTAAGCATTGGAGTTAAACATGGTCAGGATAAGGAAGACATCCACATTATCTCTTAACAAACTACCCGCATTATGCTATTCAAGCTTTTCAAAACCTCATGTCAAACGATGTCAAAATAAAATTTGTTTCGGTTAACATAGGAATTTATTACAAATTTGGTTATCACTAGGTTGAAATTTGTCACACGTGTTTCTTTTCGGCTTAAGCAATGTGCGTAAACAAGATGAGTAAGATGTACTTGTCTGGAAAATTGCCCAGTATAACACTTCATGGCTAATAAGTAGGAATTAAATTGGATACAAATTGGGATAACTTGTTTAAATATGCACTTATTTAAAAACGAATTTCGTATATTACAACATACTGAGTACTACTAATAAAAGAGACTGTTAAAATATGTCAGGCAGTATTTATATGAGTAATTAAAAGCATAAATCAAATTTAAATAAGTGAACAAAATTAAAGAGCTTTCGAAACAAGCATTTGGTTGTGACCGTAGTGTTTGCCCGACTGGGAATCGAAACAAAAACTCAAGAATGTTTCTCTCTCCGCATTACTAGCTACATTATATGGCTTTAAACAAACATTCCTACCTTTTCGAAAGCTTTATTGTGTTTGTCCGTTTAACGTGCAAACTTGTCCTTACAAACGGTTACATTACTACCTTTCCTTATTAATGTCTACCTGGCATTGGAGGTGTATTCGAAAATTAGTGCGTTTGACGATCTGGATAACATAATTATAAAGAATAACATGCGAAAAAATCTACTCACCCACTATTTCCGACAATAAAAAATGTTGTTATTGCGAAAGCTAGTTTAACAAAGTTCACTGTTTGCGCTATGAGATGTTCATCCAACCATTTTAGTCATAAAATGTATGTTAAAAAACTCTTTCTCATTTTGCCTTTCATACATCCTCGATGTACGTGCCTGGTTCCGTGTCAAATAACATGTATTAGTCAACAAACAACAAACACATATAACATGAGTATTTGCCAACACTAAATTTGCATTTTAATGTAATTGGAAAACCTTAAGAACAAATAAAAGCCTTAATCCACAAACTCGCATTTGTTTGATTTTGGGCAATTTGCTCTACCCATGTATTGAAATGCACCACAGAATCCATGTCCTTTATATGACATCGAAATGTCTAAAATAATGATCACCAGTTTGAGTTCAGTCAAATAACTCATACGACAATTTATATTTCATTCTTTATATAAATATATATCTCAGAACAAATTGACAGTTGTATATTGGCTGAAATAAAGATAAAGCTGAATTTCGTAAGCATGACACAAAAGCATGAACAAATCGATACAGCATTTTAACTAAAACGGACAGAGAAGCGTAATATTTTAAAACATCATTCGGTGTCATGCTAACAATTAAGTAAATGTGTGAATATTCTTATTAGATATCTGTTTTATTACGAAATAATTCGAGTAAAGTTAGTTTTGACACATACCATAAGCATATATTGATAAGCATATACTTATATATTTTAATAATGTTATTGTAAGCATTGATTTAGTAAAAAAAAACAGGATTTATATATTAAACGGTAGGTTCTGAGAAGAATTATTTTATTCTTTTTTTTAAACGAACAACTATGCTTTATATATAAGGCAGTATGTTGATTATTACGACCTACATTCCAGAAATTGCCTTACAATTCGTATTTATCAAGAGAGTCGTACGGTCACACAAAAGTTGATGCTAGTCAAAACGTTAAAGAATACGCACACGGAAACGACGCGCATAATCAGAGGCATGGACGAAAAAAGGAAACAAGGTATAAATAGGTGACAAATGTACTCTGGGAATAATACGTTTTTTTCAAGCAGGTACTTTTAATAAAATTAGAAGCATGAAACAATCAAGCTCATGTAAAGGCCCAATGGCATAATCTTAGAATATGTATTTTTGATTAGAGGCATAATGTATGTTTTTACGCAATATACCAATTACCAATACCAATAAGCTCAACCACCATAACACAGGTGGCGAGTATGCTTGTATACACTGATACTCAACAATAAATGCGTAGTATTTATAGGGTTACATACAATGGTAAAACATAGAATGTGTAATTCTTTAGTAAAAAAGCGCAGTCTGAAGAAAGGGGGGCCCAACATGGTCAGAGAGTTAAGGACGTACAGAACTAGGAGCAAGGGCCAAGCTCAAGTCCAATTATTAGAGGTAACACATTACTACAGTATATAAGAGATTAAACACATATATAAAACGATACCCATGTTAAGTTGTGATAATATATACGCAAAGAGCGGGTATTTTAAGTTACTTATGTAAAATAATGCAATAAGTTGAAGTACATTAAATTAAGTGATAGTTTTTTGTAAAAAAATAAAATTAATGTGAACACGTGTTCTAGTCCACCTGCAGGGATAAGTTTTTGCCTTTGCATCAATCTGCCGAATTGTATTAATCTTGTTTGTGTTCCAAATAGTATAATCCAAACATTGATAACTTGTTCTAAATGATATTGTATGTTCTTTATATGTATGTTTTATTAAGTTTAAGGTTATACATTGCAGTTTAAAGAATACTACGTCCAAAAAAGCTTTACAATATGTATACATGTTATTGTTTCAGTTGCAAAAAGAATGTCCTCAACATGTCAACAATTTATACATATTCTGGAGAAAGATATTTCTGAATTAACATGTAGCGATATAACATAATTATAAATCAGGAACACAAATTGCATGGACAAGTCAGTATTTTTAGGGATTTGATTGGAAGACCTAAGGGTGTAAAATGCAATAGCTCATTCAAGCTTTTTTACGATACGGTGTTTTTATAAACTATGTTTGTAAATCGCATAATATGAACAATTGTCGATAAACAGCTTTACAAACGCTTTTATATTTTACCGACTTTCATTAATTGACGAGTATCCGTATACCGAATAATGTGTACTTGTTTACTTAGTCCAAAGTGTGTATTTTGTGTTGGTTATAATGCATGCATTCATTTGTATGTCTATGGATTTTTGTTTTAATTAGCATGGTCCAATCTGTGGACTTCACAGTTTGTGTCGACAGAAAGGTCAGTTACATTTCAACGAGTGATTGTACTAAATACTTCACACGAGCTGTTGGTATGCAATGCATTTGACAAGCTACATTTAATTGTTGTTTGGTGGATACAAAAACAGATACGAGTTTCATTACACTGAGTTTAAGTTTTGATGATGCCATAACACCGTATGAGAGACTATGATAAATATGTGTTATGTAAATCAACTAGGCGCGCATTTTAGTAAGTACAACATTAAAGTTACAACGACCTGTGCAGGTCCAGTTAACCATCCACTGTCTTTGTATTGAATAATACTAAAGAAGATCTTAACAATTCAAAAGCTATGAGCAGGGTTCGCCAAAACCGTCGGTCCGCCGGTCATTACGGGCAAATTTTTCTCAGGACCGACAAGTGATTTAAGATAATCGGTCCGACTGACCGACACAATCGGATGAAAAATGGTTTCAAAAAGATCACTCAAAGTGTATAATGTGCTATTGGATTAATAGAAGGTAAATGCGTTTTGTTCAACTTCTGTCAAAATTCTTTTTTTGTAACCATCATTTTGATGTTTTGATGTTTAAAGTTAGATTAGAATTGACTATCACATGCGAGTTCAAAATCAACGGTCTTTGTTTAAAATGCAACCGTGTACGTCCGCCATTTTGTTTGTTCCATTTAATTTCTCCACAACAAAAACCGCATGAAAACTTGTTTCAACAGGCATTTGTGAGCATTTATGTTAAATAGTTTCATTATTATATTGTTATGGGAAGAATATATTTTAATTTACATACCAACAATTTCTGAAATCAAACGAAGTTTTTCCACCCAATGTACTATATTTCAGATAATTTAAAATTCGGACATTTGTTAATTTGTTGTTGATAGATTGTAGCATTATGTTTTGTGTTATTTCAGACAACAAGAATGGATGGTGGTAAATATCATGGGTCTTTCTATCAAGTAATAGGTGTGAAAAACATTAATTAAATTTAACCTGGAAATCAACCACCTCAGCTAACAGACAATATTTTAACAAAAACAACACGTTTTAGAACTTGGGAAATTGGCTTATAAACAGAAATTGAAGTCATCCAAATTAGTGTGAATGGGTGTGTGCAATTAAGTCAAACTTGATTGGATGTCACCCTAACTTTTCAAGAACACGGATTTGTATAGCTGTGGAGGCTAAAAACAGTTTGACATGCCTTTGGTTTATAAGTGGTTTATTATTAATATAATAATTGTTTCATTTTATCGACTTTGGACATGTTTTTATTGTATTTTAATTTGATCAAAACCAATTAACACCTAAAAGGTACTCTCTTTTGTTGTGTTTTGCTGTTATAGTTTAGTCGGACAGTGGGACTGACAGAAACTGATTCGGACTGACAAAAATTTAAAGTTAAGTGACTGACAGACAAGTTTTGGCGAACCCTGTAAGATAGTCACTCAAACTATATGCATATTGCATATGACTATAAGAACATGATGACTCAATGAGCTTATTTTAAATAATATATTTTCGAATCCCCTTTAACACATGGGGTTTTGCGCAGATTCTTCCATACTTTGTTGAAAGCGGGGAATAAATTATATGCTTGAGGAATTTGTCCGCACGTAATCTATGTATGCCGTTATTTATAATAACTATGTTGTATAAAAACTATTATCTGTATTTTTAACAAATGCTGCACTATTTAAATAGCGCTGTTGAACAATTTGATATGTATTGGATTTCTTCAGAACAAGCCTAATAGTCTATTTTGTTTATTTGCTTTGTTTCTTTCCATTATATGATTTAGTTTCATTCTTGCATTCGTTTTATATAAACTTTGTTTATTTAATCAGTTCGCTCCTAAGCGTATTCTTTATTAGGTTCTAAAAAAACGGAAGATCTATACAATAAGTAAATGTTCTTGTTCGAAATGTAAGCAATCGCCCCCATGTTTAACCAGTAGATGCTCGACATGTTAGCGGCATTCCATGCGATAAACTAGTAGTCTTTAGTGTTTTCTAACCATTGAAAATCATTGACATTTGTCCTAAATAATTATATTTTCGTGTTTATGCGATTGTTTATGCAAAGTTTGAAAACAAATTACATTCAAATGATGTGTTCCTTTATCACCGTATAAGCTAATTTCTATACAGGAAATGTGTAAAGTGTATACACTTTTAAAAAGTAGAAAAAACACAATGTGTACAGATTATTTTTTATTATTGTAATTTAACAAAAAAAAGAAAGATGTTTTGCTTTGTTTTAAACTAATGCGTTGTATATGGTTTATGGTGCTGTTTCCCATAATTAAGATTTTTGGTGAACCACTTAAATAAGTTATTTAATAAACGTTTCCATAATACAATAATAGTTTTTTTTCCCAAGTTGTACTCACGGGACTAAAATGCCAAATAACACACGTTATTAATTTCTTTAAAGAAAATGCTTAAATTGTTGACGGAACATAAACAAATACTGATTAATAATTATACTGATATGGCGACATTGGTTATTGTGGTAGAAAGAATGCAAACGATGATATATTATCAAGTTAAAATGGGATTTTATACAAAAAAAAATAAATTTTATTTTAATGATGTTTAAATAAAACATTGACAGAACTCGGCGGGATCTAGCATACTGAACTCGGCATAAACGCACAATTTCTAAGTTAGGTATGTTGATCACAACCTAGAGTAGATCTACGAATTAAATTTAAGTAAAGGCTTGTTCACACTGTCGAGACCACGTGTTTTAGCTTGAAAAATACATGTACATTTGTCACAATCATAGCTCAGCGGTGGTAAAAACGTATTCACGTGGTCTCAAAACCTACAGGTCACTATACCAAACTCATGTTGACGTTCAATAAGCGACTCAAAACAAAGTTCATTCCACGAAACGTGTTTCGCTTACCGTTATACATCATAATTATGAAAATAATTATTAAAGGTAACCATTTCGTTACTGGTAAATCATTTGCTTCTGCAACAGGCTCGCAGTAATAGTTAACAGACACGATGTCAACCTGTCAGTGTAGACAACATACAGTTTGTCTGAAGAATAATATCTTGGATTCAAGATGATTCCATCAGTATGTATGGATAAAATGCTTATATGATCTTCTTGCTTTACATAAACAAACTATGAATTTCAAATAATAGCTGATCATATTACGCGCACGGCTTCATCAACATGCGATGCATGTTTGTTAGAAAATACAGAATATTTTGTAGTCTAATGTTTTTTTTTAAATGTTTGAAAGTCATTCAAAATTCTTGAATCTGTAGATCCCGCGAGCTACTTAGTAGCTCCCAAGACATAATCGATCAACGACATAACTACTCGTTAACTAAGCTGCGGTAGTGACATACACTACATTGACATTTATAACAAACTTGTAGTATCGGTTTTAATAAAGTTGGAAAGTCAGCGCACTTTAACATTTGTAATTCCAATTTAATGTAAGATCAGAAAAGGAAAGGAATTACATATGATGCTGAATGCTCTGTTTGAAACAACAAGCTGAGAACCACATATTTTTGGTTGTTAACAAGTTACATTTAATCACACGACATGCTATTCACGCTAATTACGCGGTGACGTTAAGCAAGCGCACATATTGGCTAAACTCACGTTAAAGCTAAGTAGATCACAATTATTTGCAACTTCCTCTTCCCACTATGTTTAATAGCCTGTTACTCGTACTATTGGGTGTGCTTACATTGTGATCTCATCAGCAACTACCAGCAAGTTGATAGTGACACTCCGTGATAGGCCGATTACTTACGATTCAGATTGTTTACATATCGGATTATCTACCTTCCCGGGCGTGTTTCTGCCAACCGCTTAGATATCATTAAAGCAGTAACGCTCTAAGTGCCATGACGTTTGTTTAAGCTTGAACGGCAAATACATAAAGTACAGTAAAGTGGAAACGACCGTGCATCCTTATATGGAAGAGTGATAGTACATCCATCAAGTTGTGTTGTCTGTTTTATATAGATAAGACAAAATACTCGAAGTCTGATTGTCTTGTGTATTGTATATTATATTGACACACGTTAGGAATGTCAAACGAAACCAACGAACACGCAGGCGGTTGCTGAACTTATAGAAATGTGTAACTCGAGTGTTATGTCGGTTTTAACCATCATTTTAGGAAGTACATTTCTGGCGAAGTCATAGATCCGTGTACAGAAGGCTAACGCCAGTACGAAGTAAGACATATAATTCATATATCCGTATTTAGTTTGGAAAAGCCCTTCCCCACTTCCGGTAAGTGTATATGCCGTAATCTTTTGAATGCACCACAAAGGGAAATACCATTTTTGTTTTGGATAACCGCACAAATGTCTGCGCAATGGATTTTAACCGGCTTATATATCACAGATCTGCATCAGAAAACAAACAAAAGGAAAATTCAGGGAATACATCGTATTTAGTGTTTCAGGAAAAAAACACTAAAGTAATTATGTATCCAACAGTGACATTGTCAGTTACTGTTTGCATGTTTACTGTGTGCTTATCCGCTTGCTCGAAATCGTGTGTAGCCATCGATGATAAGGCGACGTGTAGAATATCAGACCCAAGTAGCCTAGTTCTGAGTGACAATATTCGCGAAGTAGTTTTGCACGGTGTTAATGCATCGTTTCTAACGAATAAGACATTTTCTGTTGAACGCCAATGGGCAAATATACAAACGACGAAAATATGGGCGGTTGTCGGCGAAACTCTTGGCAGTCGTGTTTTCGAAGGACTTTCCAATCTTACCTACCTTGGCTATCACAATGAGTACATGTACGATACAGCAAATGATACATTATGTAGTTTGCACAAACTTAAAGAATTGAATTTTTCCGGGAAGATTCGTTCTTGGAGTGGCAACTTCATTCACAGCATGTATTCCGATTGCCTTCCGCGATTGAATAAACTTACACTGACATGCATGGGTTCACTGGTTTCTATCAGAGCGACGAACAATTTCTTTAAAAGCATCGCTGGTCGCGACATACTGAGGAATATAACATACCTGTACATGTCTCACATTAGCTTTCACATTTTGGATTAAAAAGGTTTCATTAGGTGCAGACTCTGTAATTCCGCCAATGAACGTTATTTGAGGCATTCTGCACTCACATTCATAAATCTGCCTGAAAAACCTTGTTCCAGTTTAAAAGTAATCGACATTAGTGATTCACATTTTTCAAAACCGTTTGACAATGAGCGTTTTGTTGCTAAAGAGAAAGTTCAATGCCTTTTTGCACATTTTATCTTCATCGTTGAGGAGCTGTATGTTAACGGCTTATGCAAGTACATGGTGACTCCACTATTACAAGATGACGTTGATTGTGACTTGACGTCATGTCCGTACAAAATTAAGAAAGTCAACCTAGAAAATAATTTGATGAAACGGTTGAATTTTTTTCCGTTAAACTTCACAATGACACCAAGAAAACGGTGGAATGGATAAGTCTGTCTGGAAACATTCTCGAATTTCTATCCCCTCAGTTTCTATCGCCATCGACGAATCTTCAATATTTAGATGTATCAAATAACCAGCTTCACAAGATGCAAGACTATTACGACGATACGTTTGAACTACTTATTAAAAACAATACCAATGAAAGTTTTGAAAATAATGAAAAACGGTATTGCTCGCATTCCTTTTAACATGTTTTTGACTAATTCAGAATTAGTCTTTCTCACAATAACCTTTCTTCGCTAGACTTCAAAATCGGCCACTTGACAAATCTTAAAGTTCTGAATTTATCATACATCGCGATACATTTCATAAATGTACAAACAAGAGAGACGATGGAACAACTAGCAGTCGCCCAAAACTCGTTTCTAATAGACCTGTCCAATATGCCATACATTTGCTCGTGTCATGATGACCACATGGAAACGATCCAATGGATTCACACAACTCTCGAAACGTTTATTGCGAGTCCCCGAGAAGGCTATATGTGTACATTGCAATGTGAACGGTTTAACATATTCCAAAATGTTTTGGAAAAGACCAAGTCGAGCACAAATCCTAAAGAGAAACCTCGCAATTTATATTCCAATAGTGTGTTTTATTCAGCTAATTTTCCTAGTTATTTTCTTCAAGATCCAAGGTTTTAGGCGAAGGAAACGGAACAAATTGAATATTCGGTCTCAAATTAAGTTGGGGGAGTTTCCAAAGACGTTTGTAGCTTCCTTATCATTTAGCTCGGATGATGCCGAGTTGGTCGTGAACACAATCCTACCGAGACTGAATTCAGAGCTGCAGCTGAATACGGGAACTAGTCGTGTTTTGGTGCGTTCTGGAGATCGCAATTATAGGCCCGGATATGCGCTTGGTGAGGAGATAATACGTTGTATTAAAAACTCTGCAGTCATCATTTTTAAAAGGAATGGTGCATGAAAGAAGTGCAAGAAACTTACGATCAAAATAAACCAATAGTACTGCTGTTTTTGGACAGAGTTGAGCATGACGAGATGGGCAAGTTCTCCTTAAATTGTTTGGCAGGTACGCGCATGCGTCGTGGATAGCGGATTCCAATGGCGGCCATATTGAGCCTGACTGGTTTATATTATGCGATGCTTTTTTGGATTTGACAGCTGAGCAATCGGAGAAAAAACCGTTTACATTGAAATGGCTCAAACGTATTTTGGTTAGTAGCTAAACAATTGTTTAACAACTCTAAATAATGAACGGTACGATGCAATAATAAGCTTTATTTGATACCTTTATTTATTTTCAGTTTTTGTCCATGCCTATATTTCATAATTTTAATTTACATGATTAGTGTTTAAGTGAGATACACTGACATTTGGTTAACAATACTGTACGGAGTTTGCATGTTATGTTCATGATCATTCATACTGGATTTGATTTTGTATTTCCATATTTTATAGATTACAGATGCGCCTAGTAATATGCTATGCGCATAGCGACAAAAGATGTTAACAGATGGAGAAATATGCTTTATTTATATTAGTGTAAATTTTTAAATAAAAATGTTTTTTTTTGTAAGATATCGCTTGTTTTGTTAGATACTCTATTAGTCTTTTAGGTTCATGTGTATTGTGTTGTCACACTTTTACAGAATAATTTATTTTCATTACGGGAAATTATGAGTCATAACTTTACATTCATCACGTGCACGCTTACAAGTTAAAGAGCGCCATGGTTTATGTTTCGATAACACGACGTATTTGATATTTCATCATGTACGTGAACTGTAAAAAATCTTAATATGTCAGATGGAGTTCAGACCGCGGATTTCTGTATTCTGACAATTCATAATCATTGCATTTTTTCTTTTAAACAATCTTATAGAATAAAATCAGTTCAAACGGACCCAATGCGAATGCGGTATGGCGCGAGTTTATATGTCGTTTTCATTAAAAGTTAAGCTTATATGATCGAATTCAGTAAAAAATGACTGAAATCTCAACCAAGAATATACAAAAAGACTAAGTCCAGGATCAACACAGCAGTTGTTTTATTCACAAATACGGCTTGCTTTCCTCGTAATTTTAACATACATGATATGATTTTAAAATAACGTGACAACAGCTAGTTCACTAGGTCAAATTAAAGTTACAAAGGTTGTTAACCCTATGTGACCTAGCCCGAAAAATCCAGATCACCATGGGTATCGAACCCGGGACCTACCGGTTCCAAATCAGGCCGACACTATACCGCGTCGCTAGCTCATGTAGAAAGGCAGCGTGGGATCTCCTTATACCGAACATACACCCTATAATTTTGAAATTCTTCCACGAATTTTCCTATTGCCATGACATCTGTGGGACGTCTGACACACATTATGTTTTTTTACCAATGTGTCAGACGTCCCAATGTATCCCAGCCCGACCACCATTGGGATTGAACCCAGGAACTCCCGGTTCCAAATCAGGCAGACTTATTTTTTTAAAGCACATAAATCTTTATATAAATTTTAATATTTTACATGGTTAACATAATTTTCATTCCGGTACACACACACAAAATCAAGAAAAGCGATTCCTTTGCATTACATCAATCTGGAGTTCAACAAAATGTTACAATGTGGAAGTACAATATACAAACAATGACGCACATGTATTTCAGAGATGTTAATGGTCATAACACATATGTGATTTTTTTTTATATTTAGAGTCTCGTAACCGAACACACCTCAAAGGCAATAAACCTTCTAAGCGAAATATGACATTCCACATTATTTGGTGAATTAGATTTTGCATATGTTTGCATAATACAAAATACAAAAATTGGTCTTAAAGGAGAACTTAAACTGCCTTGCTATATGAGCTAGCGTTTATAGCGACGCGGTAAAATGTCTGCTTGATTTGGAACTGGGAGGTCCCGGGTTCAATCTCCATTGTTGCAATGGATTTTTTTTCTGCCTTGATTACATTGGCGACTTACGTACAGAAAACCTACATGTGTGTCAGGCGTCCCTCAGATGTCATGGCATGGTGAGATTCGTGGAAGAATTCCTCTATTGGAGGGTGAGTGTGTAGCAGGATTCGTTATAAGGAGAACTTAAACTGCCTTGCTCGATGAGCTAGCTATTATAGCGACGCGGTAGAGTGTTTCCTCATTTGCAATCGGGAGGTCCCGGGTTAAATCTCCATTGTGGTAAGGGAGTTTTTCTGGCTGGATTACAACTTTATAAGTCACATTTATTGTCGAATCTTCACGAGATGTTGTCAGAAAATTTATTGTTATGATATCTCAGATGTGTTCGAAAATAGTTCAGGTCAATTAAAAACATGGCCGGTAAAGGCTGGGGCAGTTTGTATTATATGGATGAAATCAAACCTTGTAAACATTCTAGAAACTACGTTTTAGTCAAATCTCCAAGAAACTTGGTTAGAACATTTGTTCCAATGATTGTTTAGCCTTGTTCAAAATTGCTCCGGCAAATTGAAAAAAAATACCACTAGGGGGCGGGGCAGTTTTCTTTATACGGCTTTAGTACAACCATTTTAACATTCTAGAAGCCACATTTATTATTCACTCCTCATGAAACTTGGCCAGAACACTTGTTAACATGTCATTGGGGTAAATGTTCAGACCAAGTTTCATTATGATTGGACTATACATATGGTCTCTAGAGTGTTAATACGATAATTTATGACGACGCATGTGTATTCATATTCTGATACCTTCTTCTTATTAGAGTTAAGTAAAATTTCCGATTATTTTCACTACACAAGTTGCTAAAATAAATTTTAAACGTGAGTTTAACATGTGCTACATAAACACCAGTAAGGATTGATTAAAAAATGTGTGTATGATCTTTGTATATGTTTTAATATGCAACAAAATAGAATAAGTCATCGATTTAAAAAGAATGCTTGGAAGTAGCGAGATAACCATATAAACGTAATGTCTATATTTATCGTAACAAAATGACAGTTTATAAGCGAATCAACAAAGATCATCCGGCGAACATAATTTCACTGCTAGCATGAGATAATACTTTTCTGAATTAGATTGGGGCTTAATTTTAGTATTTTGGGCCATATATGTAATTATTAACTGGTAGCTTAACAATTTTAATTAAGTTCTTTTCTCTCAGAAAACACATTCAGTTGCTTGATGGACCAGGAAATGCGAAGTGAGTAATACATTGGTAAGTCAGATAGGGTTCTGTGTAAGGGAAGCAACTACATCTAAACCTTGCCAGTTAGAAAAAAGTTGTGTCATTGTATATATGCAAAACGCGATATTCATTAATAGCTAGTATGCCACTTCGAGTTATAATTTAAGTTTCCCAATACAATGAGTGAAAACGTTTATTAAAGAATGGAAATGACAATGAGGTCAATACATTTTGGCTTGCAGGTGTGCGTTATTCAATTACACTAGTTATGATGATGTAGTGTACATACTTAAACGGAATGAAGCCAATTGTTGCTTTTTGTAGTAACTGTCACCATCAACAGACCAATTTTTTGTTATTACATTTGTGCTTTTCAAACAGCTTTTGATGTCATAATTGAAGATTAAGTGGTGGCCGACTTTGTGTCCGGTACACGAATTTTCACCCAAATATATGTCCGTGGTAACTGACCGTGGGTTTCTTAACAGATGCAAACAAAAACAAATCAAATGTAGAGAAAATACTACACTACAATGTACAAAGCCGCCTACCACACGTCTTTGTGATATGTTTCATTGTGTTGGAAGATAATTGGAAGAGCATCATCTGCTGGTAGAAAGTAAACGTGTTAAAGAGAGGTCACTAAATAATGTAGATGAATTAAAGAACAGCTGTTTGAGGGAATACCAATTTTTGTGTAATACCATTTGTGGTAATTCTCAGCGGAAACCCGTATGATTCGTGTTTCTTAAACCCGCAATCGATCACACCGAGAGTGACGCTATGGTCCACGTGGAATAGATGGTGCTTCCCCGGGTTTACAGAGAGACGTATAATACTCTATTATAGACGTTTAACATGCAGTATGAGATAATACTGTAAGTTTTATATTAAATATATTATCATGATTGCAAAGTTATATATGTTCGTTTAAAGCCAGTTTAAAATGACCGAAACAACATTTATATTTATGTTATATAAGACAGTGTATTACCTTAATAGTGTTTTTTGTTGTTTACAGTTCATCGGAACGGCTGATGATAGAACAATCACAACGTCATCCGTGTATCTGGTCTGTATGTATTGTTATTAAAACATAGTGGTTATCAAGAAAAGTTGGGGTTTCCTAGAAATAGTATAACTCTTGGCTGTTTGTAGAAAGAACCGTTATCATGCTGGAATCTCCAAACACAAAATCAGCGTGCGTCCCTCCGGCAAAGTGTAACACTAAAACTCGAAATTTGATTCAAGTGGTGCGGCAACGTCACATGAATATACATATTCATAGAAATTCCATTTATCTAATTGTATGTGGGTCCCTCCAATATTAACGGTTGTTCCATCGACCTACGCTAAAATCTGCAGTCTATTGTTGCATCTTGTTTTCAGTTTGGTACACACATATGCACGTTGCCAGAAAGCTACTGATAACAATTGTTCAGCTACAAAATCGCAGGCATCTTTATCATGAGGGACTTTCGCACATGTATTACCAGTTACAACCAAACCAGGTCCTGAACTAGTAATATGCGTACATGTCAAGTCATGTTCGTGTTTAACAAAGTACGTTTGCATTCTCCTAATGGCAAATGAAACATTTTGTCCGCTGCTGCAGCTTAGACCTCCGATAGTGATAGGTCCAGCAGATTTCTTAAGTTTAACGTAAATTGATAAAATTAAAAGAAAAATGTTTCAGATTCGCAAATTGTCGTTGGAAGTTATTATATTTGCGAGGAAAACAGTAATACTGAACATTTACCATACTCTAAAATATCCATTCTATGCATCTGTTTACGATTGAAAAACCTGAAAATTATAAAGCGTTGCATCGCAAAACAATTGAATAATTTGGAGCTTTTCTGTTGCCGTTATATTTTGTGAAACTACGAGGATCGCTTATATAATGTATACAAGACGCAACTGATTGTATGAGCACTGATGGACGAGTGGTCTAAGCGATAAACTTTTACACCTGGGGTCAGTTACTTTTTTGGTTTTTAAATTGTATTCTTGATTTTTTTTTAACCGGAGCATTTTTGACCCAATGCTTACATTTATCAATATATAGCATTTAATGCATAACTCCAATGCAAACCAAAATCTGTGATAAGGTCCCTTTAGAGCGTATGTATGTGAACATATTGTTCCTATAAGATGTACCAGATACTGGTTTTTTTAAGGTCAATATCGTGAATCCTACTGTTAAAAAGCTGTTAAAAAGGTGTGATTATTCTAATACTTCCTCAGATACTCATACAACACGGCCTTTAACAAAGTAAGCAACATGTAACAACATATTGTAATACTTATTTGATTTGCATATCATATTGTAATATATCATCGTGCAAATATGACGATCACATGTTTTTGTTTTTTCATAAACTCTGAAAGACATCTCTGAAGTTTAAGTATGGGGTTTTCTTTTAAGAATAGGCTATTCGCGAAGTTGCTTTACACGAGTTAACATGAGTTTATGCTGACAAAAGATTCATATGGGATTCTACAGACCATAATTAGATATTACGATGATAAATTCACGCGCCATCCACATTCGTCACGTGCATGACCATTTAACGATTTCAGCGTTTGCAATAGCTCTAAATGTTTCGTGCTTGTGTGTTCATAAGTCTCACCGATAGACAACCATGGGCATATGAGTACATAGGTATCTGTAAGGTCAAATACGTGCTTTTAACTCAAACAAGCACGTACCGTGCTGGTTTAGAAAATTGCCGTAAACACACACTTTTTTACGGACTAAATTATCATTTTGAGTAAACTAGCAACTAACCAGATACAATAGTTACGCGCCATCTAAATGCATGACTTACGCGAAGCAATCCATCCATTTAATATGTGTATTGACTGTTTTAACGAATAGTGACCATGCTTGAGCATCGAAATGTGTTTTGTATGAATGCATGCCAAATTTAAAACAAATCATACTATTACGTCTTGTAATCACTGACTTCTTATAAACACATGTGTTTCATTTGATAACTGATTCGCTTTTTTTATAAACATTTCATGACATGTGTTTGTCTTCCCGGACATTGTTATTAAACGTGTGTGCATCTTGTATGGATTTAAGTATGTGCTTTTAAACATTTAACATGCATCCTCATTTATTGTAACACACGTTTCTTCATCAGGATATTTCACAACCTTGATATACTACACTGATTTAAGAACTGTTACTCGCTTTCATAACCTTTGGTTGTAAATGTACCATAAGGAGATGATTCGTGCAATTATTACAAGTAAGTTGTTATCTAGTTGCTTCCCTTTTAAGCATAACGCATTGTTTTTGCATTGCTAGTAATCCTGACAACATAGATTTATTAATTGTTGTGATAAAACTGTTTGGTACTAAAAAAGCTATTGAACATGTTTAATGTTTTAATATCCTGTTTTAAATACATTTGTGTTATCTTGTTATATACATCTTGATGATGTTTCTTCCCACTCTGAGACTTGATTGAAAAACGCCGAAACACTTTTGAAACATAAACATACTAAATCTACAATCTAAACTTAAAATCGTCTCGTGTTTTTTAATACTACATAAGATGTCTGATAAGAATTTAAAAATATCCGTAAGGTAGATTGTGAATCGGAGAAAAAAAACTTAAACAATGATGTGTCTGAAATTTGAGCCGTGTATTCACTCAAACATGTGCAAAATTGACCCGTCTGCTTAACTTCATCATCATCATCATCATCATCATCATCATCATCATCATCATCATCATCATCATCATCATCATCATCATCATCATCATCATCATCATCATCATCATCATCATCATCATCATCATCATTATCATGATCACCATCATCGAAAATTGTATAAGTATAATTAACACCACCACCAACGACATTTGTATCGCCATTATTCAGTATTGCAATATTATTTCTTTTTTAAATAATAAAACACACCTTCGTTGTTGATAAATTTGTATTAATGTTGTTTTTTTTATAAGTAACTAGTGTTGATGAAGTAAAATTCAATCTCAGTGAAAAAAATATTCTAGCTTTGTGCTCTACTGAAAATATAAGACAATGCAATAATATCATGAACAACATCGGCCGACCAGTGACAGTTACTTTTCTAGACAAGTGTCAAAGCGGTTAAAATATTATGAAACATGTGTGTATTAAACAAATCATGATAGACATGAACACGTAATATCATAAATCTTTAACGGCGTGCGTACATAATTAAGATCGTATTTCCATCATTTTAATGTAAAAAACTTGGTTGACTCATTTTCGTGGTCAATATGCTGACATAATACAACACGCTTGAGGTTTGCGCAACCCGTGATATATTGTTTTGTTATTTACTGTAACAAATTATTAAACAAAAACAAGATGTGATGTTTTTTGTTTATGGTCAAATATTTATTTCAATCGGGGTTGTATAAAGAGTACAAAAATCATATATTTTCCTTAACCTACTCGAGAAATAAAATCCAAACAAGCACCAAAAGCAACATACTAGTTATATAAAATGTGTTTATTAAAAAAAATGATATCAGACGTTACAAGGAACATCACATATTAATAGTTTGAACTGCCAAATAATAACAAAACATCACGCATTACAGGCGGTTCATTTCAGTATAAAAGCGTAAAATATAATATAGTTAATAAACACTGTTATGTATGTTTACGACATTGCAACTGTACCCTTGTATAATATTAAGAGGTTTGCAGCACATTATTTGAGGTTACAGCTCTTTTTGGAAAAAAATGTTAAATTACTATCTTGTCAAACCTAGAGGACACAATAACATGCACTGTTCAAAAGCATCAAAATAACGGATAATACGTAAAACAGGTACACTGTTACAAATAAACAACGACATTCAATGTAAAGTATTCGGTATATTAAAAAAGTATTAAAAACTCTGCCAGATTTAAGTGTTTTCATAGAAAAATCATTTATCATTACCGCAATTATTGATTAATGGAATCGAGGCTTGTTACTATTTGAAGCCGAATAGAAATTCGATTTACAACATCATCCAGTTTGGTTAAGAATGTTCTATAGCTCTCTTCATCACCGCTATGGTCAATATGATCATCGCTAGTACTATTGCCAATATTACATACTGACCATATTTCAGATTGGTTTGATCGTGTCCATATTCGGAATCTTCTTATGATAACATTCCCCATGGCATAAATTTCCTGTAGGATTGCAATGTATTCCTCGGGTTGGATTTGCCGTGTGTTTTTAAATTGCCATTTGTCAATTGTCCTTTGTGTACAACCGAATTCTAGCTTCACATCAACTGCCTGACAACATGAAGCAAGTGTTTTAATCAGGTTGCGCAGTTCCAAAGGAGTCAGTGCTTCACAATATATAGTTACATCCTTTAAGCACTGAGGTAACAGTATGTCGGTATATTTATTCATATAAATATAAAAGATTTCCAGCAATTTAAGCGATGTTAGTGAATGGGCCAATACATCATTATGTTATCCGTTCAAACCTCTAAATTCGCATCTCAGATTCAGAGATTTAATATTTAGATCATACAGAGACGCCATAAAATCTGGATACCATGTAGACAATTCAATACTGAGTGTTTCCAGCTGTGTGAGCGACATTAACGACTGTGAAATTATATGTGCATCTTTCATGTCAAAACGGAATCTCTTACCTTTCAGATGAAGAGTCTTGACATTGAGACATCGGAGAGCCTCCCACAAACCTGGTCTGTCTGAGAACACTTCAATGCCGAGTGTTTCCAATTGTGTGAGCAACAATAAAGACTGGGAAACTGAATGTGCATCGTTCATCATGTCAAACCAGATTCCATTACCTTTCAGATCACGAGTCTTGACATTGAGACATCGGAGAGCCTCCCACAAACCGGTACTGTTTTCAATAGGTATATCAATAATTAGTGTTTCAAGCTCTGTGTGAGATGATAGTGAATGATACAAGGATGATTTTTGAGTCATTGTCAATTTTGTTGAATCATCCCCATACAATCTCAGGCAGAGACTCCTGACATTCAGACTGTTATGAGCCTCCAACAGACCTGAACTGTAATACTGCAAGTCAATTCTTAGCAGCTTCATTACTGAGTATGTCCATACCGCATGTGTCTCATCCCATCTCAGACTCTTGATGTTTAGACCATTAAGAACCTCCAATAAAACAGATATATCATCTGTTACAAACCACCTTATTTTATCAATTTGTTTGAGCGACGGTAGCAACGTTGACAAAGACGCTGGACGACTAATTGTAAAACCTTGGCATCGAATACCAATATCCAGAATCTTTATATTAAAAAAATTCATAGCAAACCACAGACATAGGCTGTCATTCTTCGCGTCTATACTTAGGCGTTCAAGTTGTTTGAGCGACGTAAGCAAAGTCACCAACAGTGATAACTGATTGAGATCTAAATTTTCCACAATGCCACATAGACAAAGACTCGTGATAATCAGACCGTGGAGAGCCTTCAACAGATCGGGCTTGGAATTCACGTCAATATAATTCGAGTCAATCTGTGAGATGGAAAAGGAAGGCTGCGACAACATACCTACATGACTCACTATCAGACCTTTCAAACCGATATACAGACTCAGAGCCACACGTTTAATTTTTAAACTGTACAGAGCCGACCAAAAATCGGAAGTTATGGCTTCTACGTTAATACTTAACGTTTCTAGACTTTGGAGCGATGCGAGAGATTGCGACAAAATTGATGCATCATTCACTCGCCAACCACCAATTTCCAAATCGTCCATTTACCGCTCAATACTATTCAGACTCAGAGACTTAATATTGAGACCACCGATAGTTTCCCACAGCTCTGAACTGTCATAAAAAATGTTGAACATGTCAAATGTATTGTTTACGCCTATCTTTATTGATAAGCGAAAACAGTAATAGAATGCGTCTCCTACAATATTGCACTCATTCAGAATACATGTCACCTTATGCTCGAGTGTTAAATGTGTATTGAATAGTTTGCGCATCCAAGAAGAGCTCACAGCGACTTTTTCCAAAATAATGCGTTTGAGAGAGGGCAGCAATGGAGAAGTGTCTGCACTATTGAAAACAATCCTGGTTGGAAATTTCAATGCAGGTAAACTGGTACAATCTGCAAATATATACATATATAACATTATATTTACTAAATATTTATATCCTAAGTCGCTTCAACAAATACAGTTCTACAGTTTTTAGTACAGTATAGACGTATTTAATATGGGGCGATATTTGCGCCCGTTTCGTACCATCCCAAATGACTATATTATAAACAAAAGCAGATACATACAAGTTTGTATTTGAATACTTCTTTTATCTCGTATCAATTGTGTGTTCATTTTATGTAATATCGAAAATAATATGTACACTAAAATGTTATCATTTCTAGGTCGCGTTTAACGTTTAAAATAACTCTGTGTGACATACTTCTACTGTACGCATTATATTAATCAGTCCTCACAATTTCATTTTAATAAATACACTTTGTCGTTAACAACTATATAAACACATATTTTCAATGTACAGCCTTATGACCAATTATTGTCTATTAAAATGAGTGTTTGTGTGTAAAGAAAAATTATAAATGTATTATGAATAACAAAAACAACACCCGAGCTAGTTTGTTAGGCCGGCAGAAAGAGTTCTTCATTAGTCTACGGCTCTGAGACGTTCTTTATAGTACATAATGAATCGTCAGTTTCCGATCTCGTGCAACCATGTATGATCAAATGTTAGCCAGCGATCAAAAAACTATATAAGACCACTTAAAATTGAACATGCCTAAATACAACTTTCTGATTATACTCCTTTAATTGACGTTTCGGCATAATGCCTTTATCAAAACATTGGAAATTATATGTTAACTATATTTTTACGTCTTTTGACTGCACAATTTAAATAACAAAGAAAAATATTTTTAAACGTCAAATGACGTTGTACATGATGACGTCATAAATGGCGTTATATAAAATGGCGCCAAAAATGTAAAAATTCGCCAAAAAATGAAATGACGTTAAACACTTACATATTTTGTCTTGATCTTATGTTAAATGTGTGATTTATATATTTAATAAATTGATATTTTACAATAAAACAATCATCATATGTAATTATAATCTACCTAAACTTATTATCATAAATTAAATAGGGTAAACTTATTTAATGACTTTAATTATTTCAATCCATATCTATGTAAAATATTATAATGATATTTGATTACATAATCATATATACTTGCTATTCTATATACCATATACACATTATTGATAAGAAAAATTGCATAAAGTACTATTATTTTTACATTCATTTATGTTGATAATTAATATAAAATGTTTTTCACATATATTTTTACAAGATAGTTTCCCGTAGCAAGACATCAAGTTGATTTTTTGTATTAAGTCCATTTGGTGATTGTGTTTGAAACTTCTTTATGAATTCCAATTCTTTAATAAGTCTGTTATAATGGGAACTGTCTCTTATTTGTGTTAACACTGATACACCCATATCCTGCACTCTGTGGCCAGCACCATTGGAATGTTCTGAGATTGGTTTATCTCTTCGTAGCCGCACGTCAGCCTCGTGTTCTTTGGCACGTTCCTTTAATGATCTGATTGTCTCTCCGACGTTTACCATCTTTTGGCATTTAATACAAAATATACCGTACACCAAGTTATAAATGTTACAGTTCTGTTTTATTGCGTCGTTTGGAATTTCACTTTTTGGGTTGTTATGAAAACCTCTTTTCAACATTTTACAGACTATACAATTAGTCTTACACGATTGTGGTATTAGTTGAAAACGTTTGTTTATTTCTTTATTTGTTTTTCCATGAACTAAAATGTCACCGATATTCCTATCTCGTCTGTATGCAACTATTGGTGCGTCTGGGAATACATTTTTCATTCTTTCTGATTTATATAGTTTGTCGGTATGTGTTCGAATTATTGAGTGGATATTTGGAAGGTTGTTAGAATAAGTTATAGCTAGTGGTACTCTCTTGTTGGCTGTTTTATTTGTTTCTTTCTTCTTAAGTAAGTCTTTCCTATTTAAATTATCAACTCGGGATAATTCATGGTTTACAAATTTATTTGGATATCCTCTTTTCTGTAGATTCTGTTTTAGTTCTTTTTCCGATGTCTGTATTTGTTTTCGTCAGAACATATTCTTTTTAAACGTATTCCTTATCCATAGGGTATAGCTTTCTTCACATTTGTTTGATGATCTGAGTCATATTGGACATATTGATGTTTATCGGTTGGCTTTGAGTATAAATCAGTTGTTATTTTATTATCTTCTAGTTGAATTTTTGTGTCTAAGAAGTCTATATGTGTTGTGTTCCATCTTAATTCTACTTTGATGTTTTCATGTATTTTGTTAGCATAGTCGAAAAATTTCATGAGTTCGTCAATTCCAAAGTCCAAACCTATCATATATGAAACCTTTATAGAATATTGGTTGTTTATTGTATTCAGATAATTGTTCATCCCATTTTTTCATGTAAAACAGGCATAATTTCTCCCAAGTTTCGATCCAATAGCTACTCCCTCTTTTTGCCTGTATTCTTGTCCACAAAATTCGATCACGCTATTTTCTAAAACAGTTTCAATTATTTCAATCACCGCTTCAGTGTTGATGGTCTTAGTACAACGTTTATTTAAAGACTGTTGCACGCCTCTAGGCCCTCTTTCTTTGGAATCGATGGGTATAACTTGACAACATCAAAACAGTATAAGATAATTCCTTCTGCTAATGGTGTAGTTACTTCCCTCTCTATAGCGTTTAAAAATGCTGTGGTGTCTCTTATATAGCTTTGTGTTTCTATAACATAGGTTTCTAGCTCCTTTTCTGCTACCTCTGCCATTCTTTCAGTATTTGTTCCAATGCCATTTACGATTGTTCTATACGGGTTGCCTTTTTTTATGTATTTTTGGATTTCCTTTGAGTTTCCCTCTTGATGGATATTTGGGTATCAAGTATTGTTGTAAGTTCTTTGAGATAATGCCGTTTTTAAATAGTTTATTTGCTAGTTGCTTTACCTTTTTGTTTGCATTTTCAAGTCCATTCCCATTAGTTTTTTTATATGATGTGCTGTCATTAAGTTCATTCCTGAGTTTTTCTACATATTCATTTGCGTCTGTTATCACTATTTCAGAACCTTTGTCTGCAGGCCTTATTATTATACTGGAATCATTTAGTAACGTGTGCAATGCTTGTTTTTATTGTCTTGTGATATTTGACTGTCCATTTTCTTTTATGCCATTTAGAATATCATTTTTAACTGCTTGTATATAAGCATCTAGCCACTTTTCTCTACCAGGTTCAGGAGTAAAACGGCTTTCTTTCTTTATCTCATATTCCTCCTTTTCATTTTTCCATTCTTGATTTTCATCCCTATGGAAATACTCTGCGAGTCGCATCCGCCTCTCCCATTCTGCTAGGTCACTGTGTATCTTTGATAAATCTACGTGTTTTTTAGACGGTACAAAAGATATTCCTTTGGATAATAGACTTGTTTCTGCTTCTGTTTACTTTCTTGAAGACAGATTTGTAACAGTGTCAAGACTATTATTATTTGTTTCAATTGTGTCTTTTTTTGCTGGTTTATTTTCACCCTTGTTTTTAGTTCTTTTATCGTTTAATTTAGGTTTTTGTGTATCAGACTCTTGTATTTTTCTATTTTTCTTATCTTGATAGTTCATTTTATGTCCTCTTTCTTCAAAATTGCAACAGGACTCCATTGTAAACCAATCTATTTGAACTTCCCTATTCATTCTCTCATATTCAGGAAGGTATTGATGTTTGTTTTGGTCCAATTTTATATGCAGTAAAGTGAAATGCTGCAGTCTTAATCTTAGGAATATTTTCCATTTTGTTTTAACTCCATTAAGTGGTTGGAAAAGAAGTTTACTTGTTATATTGTGGTCGTCAGCAAATATGCATATTTCACTGAAAAATAGGGTTGCTGCTGCATATATTTCGGCTTCAGTTGCCCACGATTCAACTCTTCCGTCACTAAATGAATGATTTTCTATATGCTTTGTGATACTTCTATCTACGTATTCTTTGTAAACATCTTTTAAGTCCTTCATATGGTTATTAATTTTTTGTCTAACTATTTCGTGCTTGTTGTCATTGTTATATATTTCTTTTGCAATACATCTGTAGAAACAGTTCCCATCCATTTTTATGGAACTTTCTTGAAAATTGTCTACTGTTACCAATGAAGATAAAAAGTCTAACTTACTTACATGCCTAAATATACATTTTATTAGTACAGTTCATAAAAAAAGCTGCTACAACACAGCTTTGGCGAAATACAGTTCTGGAATGAATCGGTCAAAATAGAAGAAAATGGAATGTAAACGACTGCATGCTATAGTATTGCTCGATTGGTCAGTGTCGGGTCGGCTACTACTTACATTACCCTGGGTACTCTTAAGTATACTTACATGTACCCCGGGAACAAGACCAATCGAGCTATAGTATTGAATCAGATGCAAACTTGATGCGATAATCGAAATGCATTATCAATCTAAAAACAAGAAATGTGTTTGTCAGAAACACTATGTCCCCTTCTGCGCCGCTTTGAGTTAGTTTTTTTTTTACCTTTGACCTTGAAGTATGACCTTCACCTTTCACCACTCAAAATGTGCAGCTCCATGAGATACACATGCATGCCAAATATGAAGTTGCTATCTTCAATATAGCAAAAGTTATTGCAAATGTTAAAGTTGGCGCAAACAAACCAACATACAGACAGACCAACATACAGGGCAAAAACAATTTGTTCCCCACTATAGTGCTGGGGGACATAAAAAAAAGCTTCGTCATCCGATTCTCTGCTTTATTTACTTCCTCTGTAAAAATATTCAATATGATGATATACATAGTATACTTTAATTTAAATAAGTGTGATAATAATAGCTGATTAAAAAAAGTAAGTATATGTATTCGACTAAACGCTCGTTATCCGCGTGTGAAATATGTTGTTTTAATAATCTTTAATGTTACTCAGATATTTAAGTTGATCATTTTTACTTTTATTTTGACACTGAACAAAGTATCAGATAACCATAGGTCTACAGTGGGGTTTGGGATATTGTTCCGGGATTAATCTCTTTCGAATCCCTAAATGAGAACCCTCATTTAGCCAAATTTTAGGGATGAATCCGTTTTCACCGCGTTTTATCCTAATTCATCTGTATTCAACCTTTTATAGTGGTGTTTTGTTAGATGAACTGCGTAATTCATCTGTTAAAAGATCAAGATCTACGCATGCGAAGTCTTTTAAGAGGTGACTTTGGATAAAATGAAATTAACCTCTACGCATGCGCAGTCCGCGTCAGCGATGAATAGAGATGGAAAAGCGGAGATTATCTGAGTTGTCGACGAGAAGGCACGAGTAAACAGCTATTTTTAGATGTAGAATTTACTTGTGTCGGTGTCCTGAATACTTATTATATTATGATGCATATAAAATAGTGGACAGCATATAAAATGCGTCATTTCCAAACTCAACAAATATGTTTTTTGTAGGTGCGTGTTTTAAATGGTACAACTAGGATTATACGTGATATGTACCATGCTAAACACCAAAGATATATCAATCAACACAGATTCGTGTCATCGCGAGTTTCAATCGATTCAGCAACCCATATTTCAGTTAAATGAGAAAGATAACGCATTTAATCGTTATAATGTTATCTACGTTTGACGGCATGTGGTGTCACAGGCATGCTAGTAAACGCTCTTAATTCACAATGAAAACATAGTATACCTTGAAGAGAATGCGTATGCGCCCCTATTGCAAATGTGTATTCAAAATGTTTATTGTTTTTCTTATAATATTCATTCTAAATAAGTGGAAGAAAAAACAATATATTATTTTCATTTTTTACAGTTTAATCTAACATTTACACTTTATTAAAAGAAATAAAGAAAAAGATCAGTTTATTAAAAAAAGAGAACATTGCAGGAACAGATTAAATTCGTCAATTTTATTTCAGCCTTTAGTTTAATATTAACTTTAAAATGATATTTAATTAATAAACATAATTAAAATTACAGCTTATCACGAATGCATACATGAACTGTTCCATAAAAAGTGTGCCACGGCCTGAAAGTTTATCTACTCAATATCTTCTGAACGACTTCATGTAGATTGAGTTTCAATTTACATAAAGTAGTGCAGACGATATTCAGTAGCAAAACAGTAATTTTGTAAGGTTGGCGCTATGGAAAAATAGGTAGTAGCCAATTTTAACGTTACGATGCCGACCCACGTCAAAGGATTATGAGCTCTATATCTGATCGTACCTGTCTCTTTGTGTGTATATGTGACTAATTTTATCATTATCAAAACTGCATTTGTATCAACGAGCATTGCATTATCAAAGAAACCGCATGTATAGACAGTATCGGGTAATTCCACATCCCCTCCCCTCCTCCCGCCTCACCAATACTTTTGTAACAACGTACTTGTAAAACAACGTAGTTTGCTGCTTTTTGGCTATTTAAAATACATCTGCAATTCATTAATCGTAAATTTACTTACGTTCTTCTTTGGTTTCAATTGGTCAATACTTTTCCATTGTATGCATTTATTCCGATTTAAAATATTCTTTATTAAATATTACATGTATTTATTTGCGCGTGGCGTCTTTATTAAGTCACAGCACATTGTAATTTGCAACAATCACGCATGGAATTTGAAATACGACAGGAATATTTCGCGCTCTTATTAAAACACGGTTTGTAAATGGCATTCATTGAATTGGAAACACTGTATATGCGTACAAAGAGACTTGTAGCAGCAAAAAGTACCACGTGGCTGTAGAAAAATGGTGGAAATCAGTTTTGTACATGGACATGGTAATATATCCATATACTTGAATACTGTTCTAACGCGTAAACTTGTTAAAGGTTATTGTTTTCACAATTTGCTTGCCATAAGTTATTGATTGCTCTTCAATTGCATTTAACTTTTCATAAGTTAAATTTGTGTACAGTATGTTTACACAAATTGATTACAGTGAACATGTGGGATGATGATGACGCCCGGCATCGTCTTAAATGTATTGTTTAATGAACCGGCTACCGGTTTACCGATGTCAATCAAAAATAAAAGCCGCTAATTTAACCCCGCCCTCATAAGCATGCTTGGAACCGATTGGGCGGTCTCATACCAGTTCGGCGAATTGAAAGTTACCTGAGAATTTCTCGTGACGCATCTGTGGCAGCATAAATGACTCTGTAATGTGGTTTAAATATTCGATAAAACGTCATGCTAGCTCTACACTTACCATTTAATTATCAATTACCTCATAGGGCGTTTATTGCGATTTCGCGCATAATATTATAGGTACCGAGTGCTCTTTTAAAGCAGGTAATATTGATACATTTATAGAGGAAACTTGTTTTTGTTTTCCAATCGCCATTTCTTTTAAATGTTCAACTTAAATCGCAAGCGTAAAGATTGTATCGATATTTGCGATTTAATCGATCGGAAACGCTAATCTCGCAGTATTTTTTTCGTTTAGAGCTTTTTCATTTACCTCTTAATTGATATTCAAACATGAAATGTTAATTTAAAAATAGTAAAGCTCAGGGCAATATGTACTTTTCAATGCAAAAATCTTGATTGGCCAGAAATGTTAGAAAGATTCACTTATGCATATCTCCGTGATGGTTCGCGTTAAAATAAAAAAAAATCTTAGGCTCAAATATTTGTATATAACCTTATAAAAAGATACTTACATCAGCAATATTTATAGAGAAACAATAACGTTATAGTCAATGGCGCATATGTACTTCTCAATAAGAAAATCCGCACCGGCCTGGAATGTTACAAAGATTCGCTAGCGAATATCTCAGAGGCTATTAACATTAACATAAAAAAGTTGTCTTAGTCTTGACCATTTCTATATTACCTTTATAATGATATGTGTATTTTTGAAGAAACAATAATATTTTAGGCAAAGGCAGAAATGTACTTTAACTAGTCTAAGTCGGCATGAAATCTCTCTAAGTATTGTTATTTAATACCCGTGAAAATGTTTACAGATTTTGTTATCACCTATATACTTTAATCATTACTTCCAAATAGAAATAATTAAGTTTTAGGCAATTGAAAGGTGTACTTGGCCTTAAAACTATTATTACGTATTGTTGCTTAATGTTGGTTCAGATAAACATATTTTTTCAAATATGTTATGTTTAATTTTTAAATCGCGTATAATTCATCAACGCTTTAAAAAATCGAAGCTTCCGTAGCGCATGATAACGCCATATAACAAAGGGAGATTAGCGACTGCCCGATTGATTTCACGTGATATAGATCTCGTTTTCGTCACGCACATTTCCGATACTTTCTTTTGGTTCAAATGGGCGTTTCCGACCTTAGTTTATTTATAGATCTTTGCTTTACTGCACCTCGTGATAATCAATCAGCCTTTTAACCACTACATGTGCGCAGTAATAGCAAAAGTTCACATTCTAAACTCCGCCTTTTCACACTTTCTTATGTGTAGAGTGCTGGCATCCCTATTTAGCCTTAACAATCCAAAACAATCCGTGTTCACCCCAAAAAAACTTTCAAAAATTCATAGACTGGATTATTAGAGATTAATACCTAAAAAACGGATTTTTAGGGATTAATCCTCATAAATATTAATCCCTTAGTAACCCCTTATTTTCGGAATAAAATACCTACCCCCACTGTACATCTTTCATAAGTAAGTTCTGCCTTTTCTTTTACTCGCAGTCGCACGTTTCGACGCAAGTATTACACACTTTCAAAGAATTGGGCATGTCAAAAATAGTGTTATTTTCAGCATTTGTTTTGTTACGGCTTCACTCTAGCTAGCATCATGTAATGAGGTTTGGAGAACAATATTCTGACACTTTTATTATTGTGGGATCACCTTCAAATGCATTGCGAAAAAAGGGGCTTAACATGCAAAGTTTGATGAGAGCTGAGCATCTAGCTTTGTAAAGGAGGATACTAGCTAACATATAGCTGATTCTTAATGCATACATCGAACGAAAGTTGTGAATGGTTAAATGTTGCACATTTGTATCAGTATGTTCGGCAATTATTGACTAGCACATCGCTAACTAAAATAAATACATCAATCTCGATCGTAGGTTCCCGTTACACAACACAAATAAACGATGCTTAAACTTGATATTGACGGTTTACTGGCTGATATATGCCGTAAATTATAAAGGAAAATCTGTAGGAATTCAGAATTGTATTATGTAATTTGAAGCTGTTTGCAAAATTTGCGAATGGCACAGTACTGAATTTGTTTTGATTGTTTTCTGTCTGTGTTCAGGTTTACAAATAATTGTAATTGTTTAAAATTATGTATTCTGATATTTTATGACATTAGAAAAACTGTTCATAGACACTTATAAGAATTCACGCTGCTAGTTTTAATGACCGTGTCTCAGACGAGGAAGACATTACGTGTTTATGATATTGTAAAACTAGAACACCATCTGCTGTTGGTAGGGAGGATGTATGGGTGAGGGGCAGTACATCATGCTAGATAAGCTCCAGTCTGCAATAGAACAACGGGTCACTCTGCAATAAACGAAACGATAATATATTCACCATGTTTACCACAAGTCATTTACTTACATTAAGGTGTAAAACACATGCAATCAGGCGTGTTTGACGATGTCTGAATGTCAGACAACCTTAGACCCCATTGGCAAAAAGATCCAAGAACAAATGTGACTGCCCTTTGTCACAGTGTCACACTTTTCGCTGTCTATCAAAGATAAACTAAATGAGAGTGAAATCTGTAATCATTTCAATTGAATATCAAGCGGTACGACGGTTTTAAATTAGAATAAAGGCTACACTTGTATTGCTTATCAAATCGTCGTCCCGAATTTGTGAGCAATTAGGACATTCAAAGTGCCAAAGTATCCTTATCTGACGTATTCTTGCATTAATATCGGATCATCATGGTCGTTAATGTTCAATATTTATATATTGCTTGTGATATTCTATGTGATATTCTGCAAAAACATGTGACAAGTTCAATTCGTCTTTGTGTTTTTTGCAACCTCTTGGTGGTCAATGGTTTGCACATGTCTGTACGCGATTCATTGACGTTAAAATCGACGTGAAGTATTTATGTTAATTTACTTACGACTAGTTACGTATCAAAGCGAATGGCTTATAACAAGACGGAAAAATAGGTTCGAACCAGATTGTGTTTGTAAGCCATTTGTGTTATTATGATAAACCCACAATTTACGCTTGTCTCTTAAAGTATGTGTACTAAAAAGGCACAATGGTTAATGTTGCTCGTGACTTTGCTAGGCTTATTTTGTTATAGGCACACCAAATGACACTGAGTCCACGGCAACTTGGCGTGATTCTGATAAACCGCGTGGCTCTAAATTGCGTTCCATGTTGTATACTGTCTGGATGTATATTCAGCTTTAAACGAGGCAAACATGTATAAGCAGCGACGTCGGCGTTTTAATCAACATCTTAAATGTCAGTTGCATGTGTTATATCGCATCACACATGCAACAGACATTTAAGAAACTTATGTGTACGAAATTTTATGTTGATTAAAACGCCGACGTCGCTGCTTATACATGTTTGACTAAACCATTACTCCAAATTTAGAAATCACTTAAAATATTTCAATAATTTTAAAGACGGACACAGTCTTTCAAAGGCCATAGTAGTTTAGATATAAATCAACTCGCGTAATAAAACAAACAGTTTAAGAACACATAGCCGCACACAAATAATGTTACTTCTGTACGATCGCCAACTCACCTAATAAACCCGTTCTGACTAGGTTATCTAACTCGACATACAAACGATCTGCCGGAACATAGTTCGCCACGTTCTTATTACCTTCTTACAACAATTTAGGACATGATGAAAATATGACTAAAACGCCAAGTATTTTTTGATATCCAGTTTGTACATGGTTCGGTTCATTCTTCGTCCTGTCTACGATACAATCACCTATTGCTCTACACCATTCCGATGTACGCGAACACGATCATGATCTAGAACGTGAACCTTAGCATTGCTTTAACAGTTCGTTTTGGTATGAGCTATAATTTTGTGGTGCCATGCAGATAAAATAAACCATATATTTGCAACCCGGGCTCAAAATTATCCATGCGTGTATGTAATCGATCGTGACAGTTTACTGTCAACATTGATTGTATCACGAATCCAGCTTATGAGTTTGAATGATCTATGCTATGTCACCTTCTGTTATACGAGACTGTTTCGATATAAAGACGAGATGAAATGTGCTCTAAACGCTGTTATTGTAAATGACGCCAATTGCGTGACGTCAATATGATTTGTTTCTGCTCCACACCCGTTGTATCTAGCTTTTAGAAACCAGTTTCAACCCCAATAATATATGTTTTGTATCGCCGCCCTTGTCGTACACTCATGGTAAGCCGTTAATCAATAGGTAAATTCAACATTTTGATAATTTTTGAAACACAAGTGACCGTGCACTGCTTACGCGGAAAACATAATGAACAATACAGAGTTATATTGCACTACGAACGTTTGAAATTTTATAGTCCATTTGCGTTCTGTATATAGAGGTTTGGCTTTTTGCGATGCTTTCATTTGACCAGTACAAATCGGCTAAATGTGCATACTATAAGATGTAATCCGCGATATAAATAAAACTATTCCCAAGTTGTCTATATATTTTCATATAAGTATTTAAACTTTAATTTGATCAATCAAATATATATGTACATCGATAACTTCTTTAAAGTAATGTATTGTGAATGCAATTTACGGAACAACAAATAACGCTCGTAGGTGTGATATTACAAGCTGACAGTGTCGTCCCTGATTAGCCTGCACAGGCTAATCTTGGATGACACTTTACGCACTTGCAGTTAGCCCCTTTTTCACAGAGCGCTGTCCATAATTCATTGTTGCTTTCATGCATAAGAGCGCTCCAAGGCGGTAACTACATATTTGTTTAAACATGTATTTGTTTGTGTTTGGTCGTGTTCTTTCCTATTTTGTCTAATTGTTTGTGAATTGCATTGAAGAAATTACCATCTTAGTGATGTTAAGTTCATCTAAGTGATGTTTCGAATTCTCACCTGATGATGTCACTGGAGGTTCACTGTTTCTTTCAACAACATGGCCGACAGGAGCGTGGCAGTTTTCATTATATGATTGTACACAATACTTAAAACTTCACTTTCTTGTCCAGTACTACTAGCAGGTTTAAATATATCATAAAGCAGAGCATTTTCATTAAAGACTCGTAACCTAATTTCTTAAAATTATATTAATTCGTTAAAAAACATGGCCGGCAAGGAGCTGGCCAGTTTTCCTCGTCAGGCTATATTGAACTCTTTTATTAAGCCTTTACAGACTGGGACAGTATTTGAACATAACTGTTCACAAGGCTTAGTGTGAGGTTCGGCTAGCTTTAAGCCCCAAATATTGTGCATTGACCATTCCACGGCGGTCACACAATCTTTAATCATTTTACCTGTGTTAAGATGGTTGTAAAATAAAAGAATTACTCTCCTGCTAATCTTTCTGGAGCTTCGTAATGAATCTATTGTTTTATCAATTTTATGTGTAATAATGTGTTGTTTAAACTGTCATGTTAAGTATAGTCGATTGTTCTCTTCGTAGCGCAAGTTTCCCCCTCATTATGTTTTTTTACCCTATATGTGTTATGGTTGTTACTGGTCCATCATTATGATTGTGTTGTGAAGGCCTAGATAAAATCATAGGCTGCATTGGACGCAACTCGATAAGCCTTCACATCCGATTGATTGTGAACAAGTTTATTGTGTCGTATTTGAACATTGTTACATAACTCAGTTAAACTTGTATTTTTTATTTATGTCTTTTTAGAATAGTTTCAAAAGACGGTGTTTCGGCTAGCATTCATGTTAGTACTTTAAACAAACTTATATGTATGATAAAATGTTATAACGCTCTATATGTTTTATTTTTATTTATAGTCTCTTTCGTCTCATTTCTGAGTGGAAAAGCGCATCATATACTACCTGTATATAAATGTATATACATTATTATATTTGTAACATTAAAGAGACGTTAATAAAAAAATATTAATGTACTATTATCATTTAACAATCTTATTAATATTGTTTTATGGTGCCCTTAACTTACTTCAGCGTGACCCTCTTTTACTTATGTGCGTTAGGGATAATTAAATATGTATGAATTTTCAATGAAAGAGAGAAATCAAATGTAATAAAGTTGTTATCTTATAAGTTTTAGGGCGACTATTGAAGAAAACACTTGATGATATCGAAATGTTTACCATATTTTATAAAAGGTTATTACTTTAATATCTTTATGGTAGTGATATCGTCACAAAACGGCTAAAATAATAAAAGCCCTTGCAAACACTATTTGATTCCTTAACTTCATTTAATAAAATTGTATTTTCCTTTCGCTCAATACTTGACTCTACAATACACGATTTATATATGGAACAAAGCTTTTCGTTCTCTGTACGGGGTTAATGGTCTTTAACATTAAAATTATACTATAATAGTGCATTTAACCTTCATAACCACGAACAATCAATATGGGACCAAATGAATCGTTGGGAAACACGAACATAATTCAGTTTGTTTCTTAACCCTTATTGTACTTATTTCGAGTGAAATGGAAAAGCGTTCAATTTAAATAATATTTAATATTTCGTTTTTCGTCTTAACACACTTGCTATGTACAACTGAAACATTTGGTTATAAAGTGCCTATGATCTAAGAATAAAATATTCAGTAGTTAAACATTTACAAGTATGAAATGATAATACATGTTGTTATTTTTTTCAAAACACTTAAAATGTTCGTGTGCAATTGGTTTTGGTTGTAGCATGAAGAACGATCGAGGGAAATATTCAAAGAAGTGTCAGTGTTATACATAACATGCTAGGGACGGTTTTTTATTAAAAACTATTTGTATACTTTCTTTAATTATATAAAACGTGTATTGTTTAGTTAATTATAGTGTTTTGTGTGTTAATATTTATTTTTATATTTATATATGACGATGTTTACATACCATCATCAAAAATATTTATTATTCAATATAATTTGATATTTAAGAATATTGTTTCACTTTGATACTATGCGAACCCGCGACATGAACGCCATTATTAAAAGGGAAATACATACAGGTTCACAAAACTTAATATATTTATTAGAGCTCTTGGATCAGAGTTCCAGTAAATGTGTTCCAACCATTATAACCGTCATACAAATATGATGAGGTGCCCTGGATAAGCACCCAGACGTGCTCGTTTCTATTCAGCTTAACAGAAGTAGAGGCCGATGTACATGCAACATCTGTAGTGTGATGTTCAAAGGTAGCCGTCAGATGGGTACTGCTGCTAATACTGGCATTCGACTTTTCGATGAAGAAACCACACTCTTGTTGAGGGATACAGCAGAATTGCGCAGTAAAGTAATACAAACCGTCCACAGGAGCTGTGAAATGTCCAGAGCTGGCATGGTACGCATTCCCTTCGTTGAAGATCACAGTTGGAAATGCATTTACAAAATTTGACAACACGTTGTGTCCGTGAGCGTTAAAGGCTACAGCATAACCTGTAACAATATGACTTAAACTGTCGTAAAAACGTTTTAAGCGTATATGCTTACAGCACGAAATTTAACATATTATTTGCTTAGAGTTCATCTGACAAACACAAACAAATAACCCAGTAAGTATATATTTATTTAATTAAAGGTTACAAATATTCAGCATAACATCTGTGTACATATTTAAAGCAAGTGTTCGTAGATGTTGTATTAAAAAAAAAATCAAAATAATAAATATTTTGAGTTACGTAAAATTATTATATTGTCATGAAAACCAAATTAATAAAATTGTTTGCAGTCACCGGTGTTCAAAACCTTGACCGTTATCAGCAAAATGTGTGCTACCAGCGGCCACCTAGCGATGAATAACCGCTATGTAATTATTTTACAAATTATCGATAAAAAGCGAAATAGACAATTTATTGTTATGTCTTTTTCAGGTTATAACTATCCATAAACCATTTTTGTTGGCCTCGTTGTTTATCCAGGTTTTGATTAGCTTTCTTAACATTCAGAGAAATTAAAATGTCTTTACAATAGATCCGCATAAAGAAATCCTTAAGTTACATCGTTTCATTCTAGAACAATTACCTTTACATTGAAAATGGAGTTTCAATGTGTGTGTGTTGAATGAAATAAGATTTGATTATCACTCATTTAATATATCTTGAAATAAATTCTAAACCACATTAGTGTTATTTTTTTTACAAAACCTAATTAAGTGCGTTTACTCACAGGGTGTATTAACGCACACAGCGAACGCCTCAAAGTTTCCCTCACAAGCTTTGCCGTAGGCTGAAGGACTCGGGCTGGTACAGGTCCTGCTCCTTAGCTTAAGTCCCCCTCCACATGTGACTGAACAGCTCTGCCACGAACCCCAACTGGACCAGCCGCCATCTTCGATATATAAAACATTACTAAATGAGTTGCCAGTACACATATGATTCTGCGGAAAACTTCGATTTTGTACAGGTCCTATGTTGCAATGTCTGCCCAACTCCACATGTGACAGAACAGCTCGCCAACTAGACCAGCAGCCATCTCAAAAATATTGTTAGCATTGTTTGCTGTTATGACCCTTTTAATCATGAAAATTTAATTACAAGCCTTTCTCATTTTGTTTTCGTCAATTACAAAACAAAACTAGAAATGGCGCGGCAGAGGCCGACGCGTATCCCCACATCGAATGTTTGACCTAGGTGTGCCCCAGGGTTGGTAATGGGGCCATGCATAGTCGAGATTGACCGTATTGTCATAGAGAAGTTCAGTATCAATTAGCAGTGAATTGGTGTAGAAATGAAGAAGTTATAGAAAAGGCAATTTTGGGTGGGTGTGACCTATGTGGGCAGGGCGCCCCAGGGTTGGTAATGGGGCCATGCATAGTTGAGATTGACCGTATTGTCATAAGAGCAGTTCAGTATTAATTTGAAGTGAATCCGTGTAGAAATGAAAAAAATATAGTAAATGGAAATTTTTGGTGGGTGTGGCCTATGTGGGCGGGGCGCGCGAGGGTTCGGAATGGGGCCATTCATGGTTGAGATCGACGGTATTGTCATAAGAGAGGTCCAGTATCAATTTGAAGTGAATAGGTGTAGAAATAAAGAAATAAATGTAAAATAACCTAGAAAAATGAGTAATAATTTCTGACGCGGCCCCACCCCAACCCCTATAACTTTTGACCCAGGGGTCAGATAAAAATTCCAAATAGTGCAGGGTCGCACATATGCTCATAGCTACCATGTGTGTAAGTTTCAAGGTTCTAGTGCTAATAGTGTAGGAGGAGATATTGGCCAGGACGGACGGACGGACAGACGGACGGACGGACGGACCGACGGACGGCGGAGATCACCACAATATCCCCACCTTTTTTCAAAAAGTGTGGGGATAAAAACTAACGTTTTAATGGAATCACATACTTCTTGTGCTGCATGGGTCTGTAAGGCAAACTGTGTATTCGCTTGATTCACCGACGCAAAAGTCGCCAGACCGGTCTGGCTTAGGATTGGTGCAAGATCTGGTTCTTTTCCTAAGCCCGACATCGCACGTAACAGAACAACCGGACCACGTCGACCACTCCGTCCAGTTGCCATGGACTGATAAAAAAGATGCTTACACAAATCTTGTACAATTAATCCGTCTTTGTATGCTCTCGGTCACTTTCTAAGTCCACCGTGATGCTGTGGTAGGTAACTTATCAACGAGACCACACGGACGCGTATCCCCACACCGAATGTTTGACCTAGGTGTGCCCCAGGATTGGTAATGGGGCCATGAATAGTCGAGATTGACCGTATTGTCATCGATAAGTTCAGTATCAATTAGAAGTGAATTGGTGTAGATATGAAGAAGTTATCGTAAAGGCAATTTTGGGTGGGTGTGACCTTTGTGGGCAGGGCGCCCCAGGCTTGGTTATGAAGCCATGCATAGTTGAGATTGACCGTATTGTCATAAGAGAAGTTCAGTATCAATTTGAAGTGAATCGGTGTAGAAATGAAGAAGTTATAGTAAAGGCAATTTTTGGTGGGTGTGGTCTATGTGGGCGTGGCGCCCCAGGGTTGGTTATGGGGCCATGCATAGTTGAGATTTACCCTAATGTCATAAGAGAAGTTCAGTATCAATTTGAAGAGAATCCGTGTAGAAATGAAAAAATTATAGTAAATGGAAATTTTTGGTGGGTGTGGCCTTTGTTGGCGGGGCGCCCCAGGGTTGGTTATGGGGCCATGCATAGTTGAGATTGACCCTAATGTCATAAGAGAAGTTCAGTATCAATTTGAAGAGAATCCGTGTAGAAATGAAACAAATATAGTAAATGGAAATTTTTGGTGGGTGTGGCCTATGTTGGCGGTGCGCCCCAGGGTTGGGAATGGGGCCATGCATGGTTGAGATTGACCGTATTGTCATAAGAGAGGTCTTGTATCAATATGAAGTGAATCGGTGTAGAAATAAAGAAGTAAATGTAAAATAACCTTAAAAAATGAGTGATAATTTCTGACGCGGCCCCACCCCAACCCCTATAACTTTTGACCCAGGGATCAGATCAAAATTCCAAACAGTGCAGGCTCGCGTATATGCTTATAGCTACCATGTGTGTAAGTTTCAAGGATCTAGTGCTAATAGTGTAGGAGGAGATATTGGCCAGGCCGGACGGACGGACAGACGGACGGCAGAGATCACCACAATATACCCACCTTTTTTTCAAAAAGTGTGGGGATAACAATGTACTTAGAATAAAAAAACATTGTTAAACAGTTTATGTGTAATACTGTTTGTATTTTATTCATTCTAGTCTTACCGATTACATTGATTGAAAGAGAAATATCGGTATTTCACGACGTATAAACATTAATATATGGGATACATAATATATATTTAATACAACACCACACAAGTTAAAACAACAACATGTGTTACGTTGAATGAAATGTCATTGTGAATGCATTACATATTTATTCATCTCGATATGACACGCTGTAGTTCAAAAACTGTGCTAGTCGGAGAAGCAATCACATACATCATCGATCATTTATAATCGATAATAAGTGATACAACAGTCTTTAATTGACAGCCGTTTTGACCAACATACTAAGATTAAGAGCATATACAAACTATATTTGTAAATCATCTGATCAATTTAAGTCCATTATTACTATACGTATTATTATTATTATTATTATTATTATTTACATTCTATGATCACATTCGTATTTTGATGTTCATCTTATTCCCTGACTTGTAATACACCTAATAAAACAGACATAGTTTTGAGTACATGTTAAATGAGTATTAGTCTTCTAGAGGCATTTTGATCACATCTAGGCTTTATCAAATTTATTAGGCATAACCTTTTTGCAATAAGATTTGATAACAAAACAATCGACATAAAAATGAATAATAAATAGTGTGTATATTTATTGAATACGAGTTCAAATGTATTTCCTATTCGTGTGGCAATTTGACTGTTTTTTCTACCTAGGGCTTTTGCATAAAACTCCGAAATATTTCGCGTTTTAATGTGTGATAAAAACAAATGCGAACATGTCTGGTCAACTTACATACTGCATGATGTAATATAAGTAAATCCGATAATCTTACCTGGACACAGTTGCTTGGTACACAATTTCGTGTCACTAGCTGGCCCAGTGCAGTTAAGGCCCCCATTGCTAGGCTGCGGGTTTGTGCAAGTACGTGTTCGGGTCTGCTTTCCGTCTTCACACGTCACACTGCAGCTAGACCAATTGGCCCATGCCGCCCAGTTGCCATCAACTGTGTGCCAATAATATGTGACTATACTTAACTTAAGTTAAAGGGTTGTACATGATTGATCCATGTCAGTAGGAATAAAAACATGAGACCGTAATTAAGCTTTATTGAGGTTCAGCCTTGGACGTTATCAAAAAATGTAAGTTTAATATGGCATTTTATACAATATTTGTCCATAGTTTGACAAACTCATCCGCAAAACGGAAACATGATGTACTGACTTTTTCTCATGTTTCACAATAGTCTCATTCTTATCTCAAATGTACTCTTACCGAGCTGACACAGGCCACAGAACTTTGGACACGTGATTTTGGCGTGATGAATATCTGCGCAGACATTAAAAATTGAGTGCATGAAAGCACAGTCGAGCTTTTCGTCATCAGTGCACTCAGAAGCTGCAATATGGCACATGTTTGCACATCTCAAAGTTGAATCCAGAAAAATGCTTTCCCCTTTCTTTGCAACAAAAATTACTCTTGTTTACTCATGCTTTTAAATACGAAACATGTTCTCAAATAATAGATATATTAATAAGGTATAACGATAACGATATAACCGTTACGTGGAACAAAGTGTGGTTTCAACCGGTTTTAAACACAAATAAAATGTATGCAAACACACGACATATAACCAATAACTGGGCTTTATAGCTATCACAATCGTTTTTGCTACGCCTATTTTTACTGTGTCACCGAAATGTATTCATACCGGGAAACCAAAGAATAGGAAGATAGGACAATTCGTCAATTTCGATGCTCGGTTTTGAAACTATTTAAATTGAGTAAAGAGTCTATGTACTGACGTTTTCTATGAGCACAAAGGTTCTCATTGCAGCGGTCTGTACTGCAGCATTCATGACATGTGGGCTGCTGTCTGGTCTGAACGGAGCGTCCAATGATACTGTGTGGGCCAACAGCGAGGGAACTGCATAACTGAAATATATTGTATTTACTGACATGAAGTTGTGTGTAATACCAGTATAACTGTTACAAAGAAGGCACATACATTTTATTATATATATCAATTGCATTTGTACAATTTACAGCAGATATATAATATAGTATCATAGTATGTTACCTGATTGTATTGACACCCATGTTGAAGCGTAAGTCGGAGCCAGCTTGGGATGTTTGTAAAGAGCAGGACTGTTCATCAAAATAAAAAACATTGTTAACTAACGATTTAACGATGAACGAACTGGTTTTATACATATCATATTTCGTTATAGATGTTTCTTATAAACTCCCGACGGGAGGCATACACTAATGAAATTCCGTCTGTCCTTCCGTCAGTCAGTTTGTCCCGCACCTTGTGCGGGGCAAATTCAGGATTTATGATTGAGGTCTTTAAGGAGAATATCAGAATTAACGGACTTATTGCCCTTAAGACAGTTTTCTCGCTTGGTATTGACGGTATTTTGCTAAAAATAGTGTTCATTGATACAAATGAAAGAATAATGGGAGAGGAAGTGCGGAGTTCAAGAACCATTAATATTTCTTTGACATTTATGTATTTAGTTCCCTTTGTTCAATTGTATTGTTTAACGCACCTTTATGAAATGGACTGCAATGGAATATTAATAGAGGATATTGCAAGGAATTGCAAACAACAAGAAGACACACTACCTTTTTCGGTGATACAGATTTGATGGGTTTTTCTTGTTATTTATTTTTATATTTTGGAGCATATCTCTCTGAGCATTGATAAGAATCTTATAAAAAGTTCATATACTCGTGATTATATGGAACACAGAGACACACTGCAGGCTACACATTTCATTACTCGTTTTTCAGATTTAATTTTCTGCTTTTTATGGAATAAATAAAACTTGTCTGTGTCCCCAACGTTAAAGGTCAATATTACACTTTCGGGTCAAAACAATACTACTTCGGGGGCATTCAGCGCTAAAAGTAACAGCCATTGTTTATTTATATGTATCTAATAAATATTGTATAAAACTAGATAACAGACCTATTTCGGCATTTAATTACAACATTATTCGAATAAAGTTTACAAACTTGACCACTGGAACACTGTGAAGTATTTCTGCACTCATCGGGGTCAGCAATGTTTTGACAACTGAAACACTCTAGGCATTCTGAAACGACATTATACATTCATCAAAGGTGTGCACATTTTTAACATTCTAAGGCATCATATGCATATAGTTAAATAGTATAAAATGGAGTAAGTATGAACAGAATGGTATACACGTACCTGACACTCTAAACATGCACAGAGCTGCCAGTGGAATCCAAACTCCTGTAACATAGAACAAATACATTAAATACGTTTGAAAGTACCATTCAAAAGTGCAGTTTGCTCAATAAATATATATGTCTAAAATGTATACGCATTATATTATTTTATAACATTACACATAAATCATAAGTGTACCATATGCTATTTTATGACGTAAAACTTACCTTTGCTCATTTCTTCGTCCTAACTGCCCTGTGTCCTTTTCTGAAAACCAACTGGTCTTATCAGGGAACGCAGCAAATTAAGTATCAGTCGTGTTTGACCTTTTGACATTCGTGACTTGAACAGAGATAACAATTGATACATGCATTAAAGCCTCTATAACGCTCAAAATCAACGAAATTTTGTAATATATTTCGTTAAATAATGTTAACACATAAATAATCAGTGAACCTGATAGCAATAGTCAAAATTATTTAAACGCTAGATGTGGTCTGGTAACATAGATTTAACACGATACAAAATGCTTTTTTTTTGTTTTTGTGTGGCACAATAAATTTATTTAAATGTGCAATGTTACAGCACATTCGCTCTATTTATGACAGGTATACGTCTTTTACTAATTGCCATAATTATTTATGTTCTTGCACAATATATATTTATTTATTAACACTCGAACACAGTTTTACCACCTATTCTATTACTTTAGGGGCAAAATCGGATTTTATGTTTGTATTTGCATATCACTCAAACTTGAAAAAAATGCTATAAAACATGTCAACGCCAGTTCATGATAAACAGTATCATAGCATAGAATTCTAAAAACAAAAGCTTTTCTTAACATTGTGGAGCTTCGGTAGGGATATAACACATTTTGTGGGATTGTACTTATTTGATGTAGAGGTCAACATACTAATTGTATGCCTATTTGTCGATAAACGAACGTTAGCTCCTTTTACCCACCCCTATACAAAAATGAAACCAGACAGATGAAATTGATGTTTTATATGTTTCTTCATTGTGCAATGGCGTTCTGAGGAAATTTCTTTGAAAAAGTAACATATCGTCATGCATTACAATAACACGTTGCTAAATCGATAGCACTCTTGTTCATCCTGTCAGATTTACGATGCATTGGTGAATTAAATACATACAGCGTTAGCAGTTATTTTGTTTCTATGGTTCTAAACGGTTTTACACTGTTGGTGAAATACCTTTTTAGTGTTGTATTATGTTGTGTTAAAGTTTGTCGTGCTTGCTTGACATAATCGAAGTTTTAAATAGTACACATTAAAACTTGTTTGATATATTTACAGAAGTAAGACAAATGTGAATTCTATTAAAACAGATTCTAATTAAGTGAAAAATCTTATATTTATTATGAATTGGATGTCAAATGATAGATATTTATTAGGCGATGGATTAGTTTCAATAGTTCATTTTTCTTCTGTTATGTGATTATATAGGTAAAAGAATATAATAGTATACCTAAGATTATATACAGATGATTTAATATAAAGTTAAAAACAACAGCTAAAAAATATACGGTTATTGTCTTAAACTATGCCATACTACTTCCTTAATCAACAAACAGTCTCAAAAAGAGTTGTCTAAAGATTTGATATCAAGTTATATTTAATCAACAATATACGGTTATGGTCTTAAAATATGCTTTATTTATTCCAATACAACAAACAGTCCCAACAAGAATTGTCTCAAGACAGCACTCTAGACTATAAATTCGGTTTGACCGTGTTTGTGTGCTTGTTTGTTGGTCTGTTGGTTTTTTTGTTTGTTTGTTTTTCGCCGTTTCCAATAGCATTTTAGTCATCGTGATTCTGAGGTAAAGGTAATTGGCTGTAAAACGTAACGTATATGTAAACGTAAAGCTGAAATTTAATAAGGTAACATCAATACATGTGACATGACACGAACCTAGAGTCTCAAGGGTGTGTTAATGTATTTAGTTGAATTTAATCAACTTTTAAGCAAGGGTTGTATACAGGTATGAGCGGAAACACTTTTTCTATTTTTACTTAAAATGACTTTAACATAACTGTCCCAAATACAATACCGCCTTATCCCATTCTAAATTTCATAACACGATCTCAATCCTAACTGAAGCACAAACCATTAATCATGTGTTACCTTGATCATTTGTCAACTGACCTTACTGACCTAAAATTCAAACCAATGATTTGAAGCATGTCAGCAAGGCATAGAAATGTTGCACCCATTTTTTTTACCTGAATTTCATAAGTATAAATAGAGAATACTAAGTCGGTGCCGAATAAAGCGAAGTTTATTTTGCGAGTCTTAGAAAATCTGAACCACGAGCCTTGGCGAGTTGTTCAGATTTTCGGGCCGAGCAAAATGAACCTCGCTTTATTCGGCACCGACCTAGTATTAGATTTATCCCATCAATTTACTGTTTCTATATTTAATTTGTTACTGATGCAATCTAAATAGTAGTCTTTAATTGCTAAAAACAAAAGCAAAATCAGATTAAATTAACTAAATCTAACCTTGCGTAGTATTATTAAAATTAATTGTGATCTTTCCTGTTTAAGTCACTCGAAATAGTCCTTAAGAATTCCACGCAAAAGCAGATTAACAAGACAAAATATCGCTACATGCCTCGATTCAGATGTTATAAGCATTGCAAAATGTACACACTCAAGAAGAAAACAAACGCTTTTGTTTAAAGTATGATTCTAGTTTCACCACTTCAAAAATAAAAAAATGGCACCCATTTTGAACTGACTTTATTTAACAACAACTGACACAAAATGGCCGAGTCGCGCGACCGACGAGGACCTTGACAATTTCGACGGGAAAACAGACAATTGCAGCGACTGACACTTTATTCACGCCTTTTTCTGTCTATATGGAGAAAAAGTACCTAGCAAAATGGGGATTTTCTCGTCGCGAAATTTTCTAAATTGGGAAGAATTTTCATCGACAAAAGCATCATTTGGGAAGGGGGTTTTCCAGCTATTTTGGATAAAAATCATATAAATTATGGTTATATATTTTGTAGGTTTTTAAAAAAAAAAATTGAGATAAAGAGTCTAATAATCATAAGTCATAAGACACTTCTTTCTAACAAAAAAAAAATAATTGGGGGCGGGGGGGATTTTTTTTAGAAATGGGGAAAATATGCATATTTGGCATGGGGAATGGGTGTGACTATCGCACCCGTGAGATAGGCAGAAAAAGGCCTGTTATTTGACTTAATTAAGAGGGCAATACGTTTTCCGAACTCGGACGACGAACTTAAGGACGCACTGAACTTGTTCTTTAATTATTTTCTGTGTATGCCGTGTGTGATCCGATGCACCAATGACGCCCATATTAAAAAAAAAAAATTCTTCGAGAATAGGGAACGACAAAAGACGATGAAAAGTTAAACCAAAAAAAACGTTCCAACTAGTATCTTACCTTTAATAATCCATACATAATCCATAAATAATCCATTTAACGCAATAATTGACGATTTTGCATTAAGGGTCTTTCATAATTATTTTATCATAGTTGAATAAAACCCTTATGCCATCCTATCACTAGTCTATATTCGAATGTGTTTATGAACTCGATAAACTTTCCACTTCGTCACACGGTACGCCATGTACTCTACATTACTGCTGTTCAACTGAACCGGAGCAGTTTATCAAATAATAGCTGTTGGTAAAATCGGTTAAATTTGCAGATTTCTGCATACAAACATATGTTTAAACGTGCACACTGTTTTGTGTGTCTATGGTTAATGCTTTAATTGTACTATAAAATAATTTAATATACCATACATTAAATTATTTTCTAGTACAATTAAACAAATAAAGAATGGAAAACATTCCATTACACAACAGATAAATGAGTGGATAATACCCGTGTACAAAATGGGACATTCCGAATTCCAGTATGGTGCTATTTTTACCATTTTATACTTTACACATCTCTATGCCTAACGTGAATTGAATCGGAACGCAACTAGATCTATTGCAGATTATTTAAGAATTGTGCGATATTTGTATGGCTCGTTTTACATTCTAAAATGCCAAAAGAATATGCACGGATTTAAAACAATGTAGTTGACATAAAGATATGGAGTTGTTGCACAAATTTGGTTACCTTTCTTTCTATTTACAGAAAGTGGAACAATTCTGCTTAATTGCATGTTAGCGTTATGGGCCTTTTTCATTTACCTCCCACGATGATCCCGATAACACGCGAGACGTTTCCATTGATTATCTGTAGTTATTAAAGATACACGTACTTTGATAAAACGGATAAACCATGCAATAACATATCATTGTGTGACGTTTATTTTATATTTAAACAACAGTGAATGAAGTATCCTATTCGACTTTTTACTCTGATAAATCATTAAAGATTCACATGAAAGAGATTGTATGCTTAGCCTGCCTAAAGAATAGCAATAATAGTAAATGTAAAGCTCTAACAAAACCAGAAGAAATAGTGGCAATGTGCTACATTTATGACACATATTTTGAAAATATCCCAAAGAACTTGCAATGCCTGACCCATCCACGTAGTGTCAGGTAATCCAGAATATTGAACGTTATCGCATATGGCGCGACTATGCACAATGCTCCATTATAATGCGAAATTGTTGAGTAAGGTTATCGATAACAAACTCATATACTAGTATATGTATCCATGTCATTTACCGTTAACAGGGTTGCGAATACCAATGAATCGTTATAGGTTAGCTAAACTGTATACATATGATCATCAATAATATGAAAGAAGGTTTAAGTAGGAATCATGTGAACATCAAATTACAAGTATGTTTTTGTTATATAGTGCATAGTGCTCGCATAACCGATTTAAAATGTAATGCTATAAAAACAACTCTTTATATTCAAATTCAATTGCCATGATCAATATTTCTTCGCCACACGGCATTCACTCACATATTTCATATGAGCTCATATGTGTTCCCTGTAATTAAGTTTTGTCTTTTGCCTTGCTTCATGAAACTTGAAGGATCGGTTGCCAGGATGATAATAAGTAAACAAGACTCATTAGACACCCTTCATTAAAAATTTTGCATATATTATTGAAACGGTATAGTAGTTTGCAAATCGAAAACAAGTCATTGTTGTTGGTAGATTGCGTTTGCGTTTTCACGACGGATGCCGTACATTTGTGAAAAAAAATGGTTACACAATTATCTTTAAGTCTAAGTTAAAATTAATACTTCATTTCTAAACGTGTATTGATATCGTCGAACATACCTTTAATATGAACATCATATTGCATTTGCCTTACTAAATCCGTGGTATTATCAAAGTCCTTGGCTTTTTTTTCTAACGCGAATTGGTTCCGTTATGTTCCACTATTAGCGGATGATTGTGTAGTCCAAAAAAATATTTTTTACCAAAAATCTAAATACATTTGATGATTTACTGATGTTTTCTGACAATGGATGTCTCGTTATTATTGCTGTTTTCGAGACGTGTAATTATAATGATATAAACTACTATTGTGCCACTCTTTTGCTAATGTGATGGCATTGTATAAAGGTCATACATATAATTACTATGTCGTATTAGAAATGATGGTTGGTAACATTATGTAGGACACGCTCTTTATTGAAACCAGTTGTATTATATTTACTGCATTAAGGAGATTAAGGGGACATTTTTTGGTCCACTAAATATTTATCTTCCTAATAAATCATCCTTAATCAGCGTTAATATGTAATTTCGAATTTCCAAGCACGAGATAATTTAATTGTACCTAATTTTAGGCAAATAATTTGTTCTCTATTGCTCTTTTATTGATTTATTAATTATAATAAACTTTTTAATATCAACCCCTGTATATTTTTTCCTTGCATATACTGTGCATTAGGTACTACCTTTCCGTGCGAGCTTCTGCCAACAGCTTAGATATCATTAAAGCAGTAACGCTCTAAGTACAATGACGTTTGTTTAAGCTTGAACGGCAAATATATAAAGTAAAGTAAAGTGGAAACGACCGTGCATCCTTATATGGAAGAGTGATAGTACAGCCATCAAGTTGTGTTGTCTGTTTTATATAGATAAGACAAAATACTCGAAGTTTGATTGTCTTGTGTATTGTATATTATATTGACACACGTTAAGAATGTCAAAGGAAACCAACGAACACGCAGGCGGTTGCTGCACTTATAGAAATGTGTAACTCGAGTGTTATGTCGGTTTTAACCATCGTTTTAGGAAGTACATTTCTGGCGAAGTCATAGATCGGTGTACAGAAGGCTAACGCCAGTTCAAAGTAAGACATATAATTCATATATCCGTATTTAGTTTGGAAAGGCCCTTCCCCACTTCCGGTAAGTGTATATGACGTAATATTTTGAATGAACCACAAAGGGAAATACCATTTTTGTTTTGGATAACCCCACACATGTCTGCGCAATGGATTTTAATCGGCTTATATATCACAGATCTGCATTAGCAAACAAACAAAAGGAAAATTCAGGGAATATATCGTATTTAGTATTTGAGAAAAAAAAACTTAAGTAATTATGTATCCAACAGTGACATTGTCAGTTACTGTTTGCATATTTACTGTGTGCTTATCCGCTTGCTGGAAATCGTGTGTATGCATCGATGATAAGGCGACGTGTAGAATATCAGACCCAAGTAGCCTAGTTCTAAGTGACAATATTCGCGAAGTAGTTTTGCACGGTGTTAATGCATCGTTTCTAACGAATAAGACATTTTCTGTTGAACGCCAATGGGCAAATATACAAACGACGGAAATATGGGCGGTTGTCGGCGAAACTCTTGGCAGTCGTGTTTTCTAAAGACTTTCCAATCTTACCTACCTTGGCTATCACAATGAGTACATGTACGATGCAGCAAATGATACATTATGTAGTTTGCACAAACGTAAAGAATTGAACTTTTCCGGGAAGATTCGTTTTTGGAGTGGCAACTTCATTCACAGCATGTATTCCGATTGCCTTCCGCGATTGAATAAACTAACCCTGACAGACATGGGTTCACTGCTTTCTATCAGAGCGACGAACAATTTCTTTAAAAGCATCGCTGGTCGCGACATACTGAGGAATATAACATACCTGTACATGTCTCACATAAGCTTTCACATTTTGGATTAAAAAGGTTTCATTAGGAGCGGACTCTGTAATTCCGCCAATGAACTTTATTTGAGGCATGCTGCACTCACATTCATAAAAAAATCTGCCTGAAAAACCTTGTTCCAGTTTTAAAGTAATCGACATACGTGATTCACATTTTTCGAAACCGTTTGTCAATGAGCTTTTTGTTGCTAAAGAGAAAGTTAAATGCCTTTTTGCAAATTTTATATTCAACGTTGAGGAGCTGTATGTTATAAGATGAAGTTGATTGTGACTTGGCGTCATGTCCGTACAAAATTAAGAAAGTCAGCCTAGAAAATAATTTGATGAAACGGTTGAATGTTTCCGTTAAACTTCACAATGACACCAAGAAAACGGTGGAATGGATACGTCTGTCTGGAAACATTCTCGAATTCCTATCCCCTCAGTTTCTAACGCCATCGACGAATCTTAAATATTAAGATGTATCAAATAACCAGCTTCACAAGATGCAAGACTATTACGACGATACGTTTGAACTACTTATTAAAAACTATACCAAGATGAAAGTTTTTAAATTAATGAAAAACGGTCTTGCTCGCATTCCTTTTAACATGTTTTTGACTAATTCAGAATTAGTCTTTCTCACAATAACCTTTCTTCGCTAGACTTCAAAATCGGCCACTTGACAAATCTTAAAGTGCTGAATTTATCATACAACGCGATACATTTCATAAATGTACAAACAAGAGAAACGATGGAACAACTAGCAGTCGCCCAAAACTCGTTTCTAATAGACCTGTCCAATATGCCATACATTTGCTCGTGTGATGATGACCATATGGAAACGATCCAATGGATTCACACAACTCACTTCTAAATAATGAACGGTACGATGCAATAATAAGATAGCTTTATTTGATACCTTTATTTATTTTCAGTTTTTGTCCATGCCTATATTTCATAATTTTATTTTACATGATTAGTATTTAAGTGAGATACACTGACATTTGGTTAATAATACTGTACGGTGTTTGCATGTTATGTTCATGATCATGCATACTGGATTTGATTCTGTATTTCCATATTTTATAGATTACAGATGCGCCTAGTAATATGCTATGCGTATAGCGACAAAAGATGTTAACAGATGGAGAAATATGCTTTATTTATATTAGTGTAAATTTTTAAATAAAAATGTTTTTTTGTAAGATATCACTTGTTTTGTTAGATACTCTATTTGTCGTTTAGGTTCATGTGTATTGTGTTGTCACACCTTTACAGAATAAATTATTTTCATTATGGGAAAGTATGAGTCATAACTTTCCATTCATCACGTGCACGCTTACAAGTTAAAGAGCGCCATGGTTTATGTTTCGATAACACGACGTATTTGATATTTCGTCATGTACGGGAACTGTAAAAAATCTTAATATGCCAGATGGAGTTCAGACCGCGGATTTCTGTATTCTGACAATTCATAATCATTGCATTTTCTCTTTTAAACAATCTTATAGGATAAAATCAGTTCAAACGGACCCAATGCGAATGCGGTATGGCGCGAGTTTATATGTCGTTTTCATCAAAAGTTAAGCTTATATGATCGAATTCAGTAAAAAATGACTGAAATCTCAACCAAGAATATACAAAAAGACTAAGTCCAGGATCAACACAGCAGTTGTTTTATTCACAAATACGGCTTGCTTTCCTCGTAATTTTAGCATACATGATATGATTTTAAAATAACCTGACAACATCTAGTTCATTAGGTAAAATTAAAGTTACAACGGTTGTTAACCCTATGTGACCTAGCCCGAAAAATCCAGATCACCATAGGTATCGAACCCGGGACCTACCGGTTCCAAATCAGGCCGACACTATACCGCGTCGCTAGCTCATGTAGAAAGGCAGCGTGGGATCTCCTTATACCGAACACACACCCTATAATTGTGAAATTCTTCCACGAATTTCCTATTGCCATGACATCTGTGGGATGTCTGTGTTTTTTTTACCAATGTGTCAGACGTCCCAATGTATCCCAGCCCGACCACCATTGGGATTGAACCCAGGAACTCCCGGTTCCAAATCAGGCAGACTTATTTTTTTTAAGCACATAAATCTTTATATAATTTTTAATATTTTACATGGTTAACATAATTTTCATTCCGGTACACACACACAAAATCAAGGAAAGCGATTCAAACAATCTGGAGTTCACCAAAATGTTACAATGTAGAAGTACAATATACAAACAATGACGCACATGTGTTTAAGAGATGTTAATGGTCATTAACACATATGTGATTTTGTTTTTATATTCTCAGTAGCTGAACACACCTTAAAGGCAATAAGCCTTCTAAGCGGAATATGACAATCCACATTATTTGGTGAAATAGATTTTGCATATGTTTGCATAATACAAAATATAAAAATTGGTCTTAAAGGAGAACTTAAACTGCCTTGCTATATGAACTAGCGTTTATAGCGACGCGGTATAGTGTCTGCTTGATTTGGAACCGGGAGGTCCCGGGTTCAATCCCCATTGTTGTAATGGATTTTTTCTGCCTTGGTTACATTGGCGCCTTATGTACAGAAAACCTACATGTGTGTCAGGCGTCCCTCAGATGTCATGGCATGGTGAAATTCGTGGAAGAATTCCTCTATTGGAGGGTGAGTGTGTAGCAGGATTCGTTATAAGGAGATTTTAAACTGCCTTGCTAGATAAGCTAGCTATTATAGCGACGCGGTAGAGTGTTTCCTCATTTGGAATCGGGAGGTCCCGGGTTAAATCCCAATTGTGGTAAGGGAGTTTTTCTGGCTGGGTTACAACTTTATAAGTCACATTTATTGTCGAATCTTCATGAGATGTTGTCAGAACATTTATTGTTATGATATCTCAGATGTGTTCGAAAATAGTTCAGGTCAATTAAAACATGGCCGGTAAAGGCTGGGGCAGTTTATATTATATGGATGAAATAAAACCTTGTAAACACTCTAGAAACTACGTTTTAGTCAAATCTTCAAGAAACTTGGTTAGAACATTTGTTCTAATGATTGTTTAGCCTTATTCAAAATTGCTCCGGCAAATTGAAAAAAATTACCACTAGGGGGCGTGGCAGTTTTCTTTATACGGCTTTAGTACAACCATTTTAACATTCTAGAAGCCACATTTATTATTCACTCTTCATGGAACTTGGTCAGAACACTTGTTAACATGTCATTGGGGTAAATGTTCAGACCAATTTTCATTATGATTGAACTATACATATGGTCTCTAGAGTGTTAATACGATAATTTATGACGACGCATGTGTATTCATATTCTGATACCTTCTTCTTATTAGAGTTAAGTTAAATTTCCGATTATTTTCACTACACAAGTTGCTTACATAAATTTGAAACGTAAGTTTAACATGTTCTACATAAACACCAGTAAGGATTGATTAAAAAAATGTGTGCATGATCTTTGAATATGTTTTCATATGCAATTAAATAGAATTAGTCATCGATTTAAAAAGAATGCTTTGAAGTAGCGAGATAACCATATAAACGTTATGTCTATATTTATCGTAACAAAATAACAGTTAATAAGCGAATCAACAAAGATCATCCGGCGAACATAATTTCACTGCTAGCATGAGATAATACTTTTCTGAATTAGATTGGGGCTGAATTTTAGTATTTTGGGCCATATATGTAGTTATTAACTGGTAGCTGAACAATTTTAATTAAGTTCTTTTTTCTCAGATAACACATTCAGTTGCTTGATGGACCAGGAAATGCGAAGTGAGTAATACATTGGTTAGTCAGATAGAGTTCTGTGTAAGGGAAGCAACTACAGCTTAACCTTGCCAGTTAGAAAAAAAGTTGTGTCATTGTATATATGCAAAACGCGATGTTCATTAATAGCTTGTATGCCGCTTCGAGTTATAATTTAAGTTTCCCAATACAATGAGTGAAAACATTTATTAAAGAATAGAAATGACAATGAGGTCAATACATTTTGGCTTGCAGGTGTGCGTTATTCAATTACACTAGTTATGATGATGTAGTGTACATACTTAAACGGAATGAAGCCAATTGTTGCTTTTTGTAGTAACTGTCACCATCAACAGACCAATTTTTTGTTATTACATTTGTGCTTTTCAAACAGCTTTCGATGTCATAATTGAAGATTAAGTGGTGGCCGACTTTGTGTCCGGTACACGAATTTTCACCAAAATATATGTCCGTGGTAACTGACCGTGGGTTTCTTAACAGATGCAAACAATGACAAATCAAATGTAGAGAAAATACTACACTACAATGTACAAAGCCGCCTACCACTCGTCTTTGTGATATGTTTCATTGTGTTGGAAGATAATTGGAAGAGCATCATCTGCTGGTATAAAGTAAACGTGTTTATAAAGAGAGGTCACTGAATAATTAAGATGAATTAAAGAACAGCTGTTTGAGG